>NC_084951.1:5223767-5376546 GCF_949316205.1 Platichthys flesus | reverse complement strand
CCTCGGTGCTGTGCCTGGATACATTTCCAACGCTCTTTCCCGAGTAAAAATCTCTACGGAATCCGTGTGCCACCCTGTTACCCCATGATAAGAATAACTGGACAGGCATAGCGGTGGCTCACCCTCATACCACACAATTATCTCAATTAACACCAGCCACAGGGTCTGCTGCAGGCCTGAGAGAAACCGCAGTTGTGGATTCATCAGATGGAAAAAAGGTTGGAGGGAGGAGGGAGAAGAGGGGAAAAGAAAGAGTTGATAATGTAACGTGACTCTGGTGTGACTCTCTAGGCCGTTGCTGCTCATTCCATTGTTTTATATTTGCCTTGGCAGGAACACAAGACCTCATAAAACTCAACTTCCATTGCATCCTGGACACTACTTGTAAACCCAGCAGGACTTAACCCGCTAGTCCTCATATGTGTCTCCCTCCAGCAACCTCCAGTCATTACCGTGTCAGGCAAATCTTTTGCAATGCTAAAAGTCCACAGCCATGCTAGCAGCTCTGTGAAGTTGTACTTCAGGGTATTGTGGTGCTCAGAGCTAAATGGTAGCTCACAATAACAATGCTAACATGCTGATGTTTAGCAGCTAGAATGTTTATCATGCTGAAAATCTAAGCTGGAGTGCTGATCGCTCAACCTTTTTTGACACTGAGCAAAAAGCACATCTGAGGGTGATGGGAATGTCATAGAATTGGATAAAAAAGTGTACAAAAGTAGTTATGATTCATTATCTGGGAACAATAACTCTACAAAATGTTGGTCCAATCCTCTGATACTTGTTGAGATATTCCACTGGTGGATACCGTAGGATCCCTTTTTTTGGACACTAAGTACCCAATTCTGTGGTTAAATTAGATGGCACTCTCATGACACACTCGAGAAGTTGAGATCTGGTCATTCATGAACACCACAGTCATTAGGATCCATCTTCTAGGGACCTCTGTCAAATGTCATGTCAGTCCATCTATGATCATAACCCAAAAACCAGCACTAAACCAAACTCTAAAGAGTATATAAATCTATATGGGGCATGACTTTCGTGACCGTACTCTACATAAAACTGAGTTGTATAATCTTTACAAATTTATCTAAACAAATTTGACCCCTATATCATTTTAAATTAAAGTTAGCAATCTTCATGTAACTTGTCAACTGCAAATTGAACAAAATTAACTGATTTGTGTGTAACCAATTGAAGTAGTTTTTTTAAGTTGGCCCAACAATCTTTTTTTTGTGTAATAACCCTATTAGTCCGCAAAAACACAACCCACGTAAGTATCAGTTTAAATTAGAAACCAACCTTTATATCAGATTGTGGATCAAAATTACACAGAACACAAACAGTCTCTGCTGCTGCACGCTGTGAATTAATCTACTTGTGTATGTTTGGAGGATTCAGACGTCCAGCTACTTCCTCATTTAAATATGAGAGTGGCTGAAAGAGAGATTAATAGACTCTCTCTACATCAACAAAGAGAAGACAGGTCCCAAAGGTCCTGTGGGGATCGGGCACACACCAGGCAAAACCTTCTATATAAAGGGTTGCATCAAGGAGAGGTGCTGGAAGGTTTATATTCTGCTCCTCTCCATTATCCCTTTAATTTACTTTACCCTTTAACTTTTAACTCATTATTCTTTTGAAATTGTTTTGATTCTAATTAAAGAATTAAAAAGGAAAAATGTGCATAGTGGAAATAATATCATGAAGCTTGTGTGTTTCTTGTCACATTTGCTAATAACTGCTATTTATTAAATGACCCATGTGATCATTAAAAAAATGTGTCACTTCGTTCAATTTCAAAATTAGCTGATAAGGTGGAAAATAGGGACTTGTAGTTTTGAGGTCAGAGGTACACCACTGTTAGAAGGTGTGCTTCTGCCAGGAGGTGGCATGTCAGCCTGAAACCATATCTCCGCAGCCTGTCTTCACCCACTCTGTCAACACTTGCACTGCTGTAAACCCCATTCCTCCACTCCATCCACTTACTAACCTTTCTATATTAAGCCCCGCTGACCCCCCTCCCCTCGTCCGACCACTGCAGTGCTATACATACACACTTGACCGGAGGTATTCTGTAGTACATGGCACCTACACTGCCCAGTGATCTCCAGTTACTGTTTATTGTGACATCAAATTTTTATGTGCGTACAATAAAACTACAGCCACCCAGTCTGTGTGCGTTTCATTATATTTGGTATTAAAGAGATGTTCACGGGTTGGTTTTATTCACCCTGCTGACAGCAGGAAAATACTGTGAGCCATCACAAGTCAGATTTACAGGGTTCAACTTTAGCATGAGTCTGGTAATATATGTATCTTAATCTAATATTTACAATGCTTTATATACAGTCAGTTGTCTGTTTATTAGGAACACCTCTGTACAACATTTAGACAATAACGCTCGACTGCCTTCACTATAGGCATCTCACTTCCCAATAAACTCACCACTGATTGTAGCACTCACTAGCTTTTTCAACAGAGAAGAAGAAAGTAAAAAAATATCTTCAAGAAGACAAAGAAGAAACTATACCGGTGAAGAGATGAAATAAAGAGAGGGCTATAGGAGGTGTGTGTACATTTCTTGGGAACTGGAAACAATCATGTGTGATAAATGTTCACAGCATCAGAATGTGTTCAAAGAGGGAGGGTCCATCTCCAATCAGGTCACATACACAGTTGAAGAACTTTACTATTAACACCTGATAATGTTCTCAAAATCTGTGGTGTCTCCCGGACACACAAACACACACACACTCTGCCACACACACACACTGCCACACACACATTGCCACACACACACTGCCACACGCACACACACACAAGGACATTTCTGTGATTTACATTGTTTCCTGTTGCCTTACTCTGACCTGAAACATAGTTACTATTTGCCTAACCCTTACCCTAATCTGAAACTGAACCTAATCTTAATCTAACTTTAAAACACCTTGAAACTAAATAATTTATGGTTTGAGGATTTGCTTTTTGTCCCCATAAGGAAGACAAGTCCCCAAAATGTGATAGCTTAAACAGATTGAGGGTTTCCATAACATGAGTAATACCTGGATCACACAGACAGATACACACACACAGACACACACACACAGTGAAAACCATACCAACCAATCTGTTGAGGCTGGTAAATCTCCAGGAGAAATCTGGTAAGTGAACCTCGAGTAAAACATTTGTAATGAACTGTGAAGCTCAACATGTCCTATTTATAAAACAAAATGCAGTGCGGATTTGTTTTTGTGTGTAATCATATATGTTAAAATAAAATTACAGACATTACCTAACCTGCCTCTGTTTCTGTCTGAGGTTTCAACCTGTTTATAAAGGGAGATTTATTCTCTCTCCACTGTCCTCAAGTGTTCGCTCATTGCTGTTGTGAGGTTTCTCTCAACGATATTCAAGGCATCAATGTTTACTCTACGAAATGTTATATTGCTAATTGATGGGTTATTTACATTAGCTGAGATGTTTCACATGGGCGCTTTAACGGAAAACATGAATGCAAAACCCACAACACAACTGTAAAAGCCACAAAACGGAAACACCATTACAACAAAAGTGAGCAACAATGCATTACGAATAATAATAATAAATGTTACTATATTGGTATTATTATTATTGGTATTATTATTATGGAAATCAATCTAGTGACTCCCAGACTGTTACCTGAGACCCCCCGACCCCTAATTTGGAAATCTTAACAAAACTCTTAGAAATCTCCTTAAATGCTCTTCTTTTGGCCACTTGTTAAGGAAGTTGGCCCGACCCTGTAACATAGCAGAAGGTCCAGCATGTCACTGCAGTGTAAATGCTGATAATTTGTAATTAGTGATATTAAACCTACAATCAGAGATTACCACCATCATGACAGTAATTAAACAAGAGTTATGTGAATTATCATTCTGAAGGGTGTTGTAATCTTAAACCCTCAGAAGTTTAAAGCGGCAGCTGAAGAATGCCGATGGGAATGTTAAAGCAACACGTCTCTCTCCCTGTGTGTGTGTGTGTGTGTGTTGGACTGTAAAGATACAGTTTATCACGCTTAAGTCGTCTTTACCCAGAATCATTACTGTACAATTGGTTCTTCCATAGCAGTTGCTCACACTGTGTGTCTGACCATCTCTATATCTCCGTATTTGGTGTGTGTGTGTGGGGGGGGGGGGGGGGGGGGTCAGATCGTGCCTAAACACACATTCTAAGCCATATAAAAAGTGTCTGTAAACGAGCTGAATGACCGACACGTCATATACAGGCGATTTGTGCACGTAGGGTGAAGTCACAACCTTTCATTAATGGCCTGGCCAGTGTTCAGACCAGCTGTCAGATATATTCTTTGATAAGACACTTTTGGAAATGATGACATATTGATGTGGCTTCACACAGGGCTAAATTTCAAGGTTCAAGCGTTAAACTAAATGTCACATGTCATCCGGCCTCCTGTCTGTCCTATTGTTCACAGCAGCTGTGTGGGACGTGCGGTTTGTTAGGACTTCACAATTCAAAACATGTGCTGTCTGTAAAGTTTTACCTCAAGTTAATAATAATAATAACTTTTATAAGATACATAACTGAGAACAATAAATAATAGTGGACATTTCATCTGGGGTAATGACACAAGTGGCCAAAATAGGAGCGTTTAAGGAGGTTTCTAAGAGTTTTGTCAAGATTCCCAAATTAAGGATCAGGGGGTCTCAAGTAAAGAAGAAGTCACTAGATGATTTCCATAATACTTTTAATACCAAGACAGTAACAAAACAAAAATACAATAGTTTAAATAGAATAATTTTCATTCAATTTAAAGCAATAAATTAAAAAAGGCCTTCAGATTTAGTGAGCAGACCTCTATCTGAGTGTCATAGGTTACTCGAGGGAAACATTTTATACATTTTGTATGAATGTAAACTAATTGACATTTGAAAGAATTGATTTGTCCTGTTTTTAATGATTTGATTATTTTATCATTTGTGAAAATCCTTCACAATCACTTCTTGATTCTGGCCATGTGTAGGCAGAGATGATTGAGCTGGGCCTCGCTGACGGGAGCCTGATCGATGAACTGATGGAGCTGACAACTATCCACCAGGGATGAGCACAGACATTTTGAAAATCTGTTGCTATAACTTGAGAAAAACACAACCTTGCATATATATACCAGACTGGTGGCACGCATGAACTTGAATTAATGTTCCTTTATATATGGTTATATAAAGAATATATAAAGGAACAAATAAATATGTTCTTTTAGTGCAATTCTTCTCAAATTCCATAATTCTAGTGCAGAACCAGAATTATTCCTTGTCATTAGTGAGTCCTCCTCAAACAGTTCTACAATAGGCTGTCACTTTTATTGTTTGTTTGCTGGACGTTGTGTGGAGAGATGTTTCTAAACATGGTACAGAGTGAAGTTAGAACTTTGTGTTCTTCCTACCAGGTTTATCTGCTGTGAAGATTTTATAGTAATTTATTTTCATATAACAAAATGTTACTTTATTATTGTTCATGTGTGTTTGATTGTCTAAACTGGTGTTATTTTTTTTTTACTTAACATGTTGGCTATTTCAGAGGAGTTATTTACTCCTATTTAAGAGTTATTTCAGACAGAGATCAGCACTTTTGTTGTGTGTATGTGTCTCCGTCCAACATGGCGAAGTAAAAATATCAAATGATCAAAATGATGGGGTGGGGATTTTAATCCAGTGGCTAAATCGCCGCTGTAGTTTATCCGAGGACTAAATACATATTTGTGAGATATTAACGGATTTCCCATTAATCCTTGAAGACATCATTACACGATAATTGATTAAATATAACATCTAAATCAGTCGAAAACAGATAATGTTTTGGCCTCTGGTTACCTTTCCACGCTGTGTGTTAGTAGTTAGTATTCCCTCTTGTTTATTTTGGACAAGAGAGTCTTGGTTTAATTTCCACTGCAGGTCAAACGGAGGAACATTTTGAATGCCTCTCTAGTATTAATCATGGAAAATAATACTAATCTTTTCACTGATACCCCCGAACCGACAGCTGGAGCTACACTGCACGGTGCATGTTAGTCAAATTGACTCAAAATGTTAACCGAAGGCGCAGTGAGAGCACGGAGCTGGTTTGTCAGTCCAAACAGCTCTGTAATTCTACTCCTGTGAGACCATGAGGACAGCAGTGGTATCGTAAGGGGTTGGGAAGTTGTGATACGGACGCCGTCTGGCGCCTCCAACACTATTCCTCACCATCCTGGTATGTAAAAGCTCCCAACATAACATGAGCACATGTCTTTGGTGACAGCGTAACATGATGATCACAAACTTCAAAACACAAGCCACAACATAACTTTAGTCGCTAATGGCAGCCTGAGGAAAGCATAACGAAATGCTTTTATAATCCATGTGGTAGAAAAATGGATACATCAAACTACATATAACTGCCAACCCTGCTCAAGTAATGAGATACAGTAATGAGATTTTAGGATAATTTTTTGTTTCCCACCTTATGTCCAACTCCTTGCTTTGGAAGGGTCACCTGTAATAATCTAAGCTTTGTACCAGTTATCGCCAACAAAATGACATTTGTAGCTTTTGGGAAAGTGAGCAGCTCTGAACCTGTCGTGACTGACACCTCATTAACCCACCACAAAGCTGCAAAGGCCAACTCTCCCAAGTATCTGTTTCTCTGTGGCGTTGGTCCTGCTTGCCTGGAGGCTCGGTGCCCCCAGAATTACTGCCAGGGGTCACACTGTTGATTGAGTGCACTGTAAATCAAACACTGGCCAAGAAACACACACATAACACACACACATACACACGCACACACACACACACACACAGGTGCACACAACAACACTCCATTAGTGCTGCCTGAGGTGAAGGCAAAACCCCAGGGATTTATTTGTATGTGTGCTACAGCTTGAGTGCATTCATGGCTTATAGTCGAGGACCATGAAGGAAAGGATTTCACTTGGCTGCTCCTGGTACTGCTTCAGCCTCCCACTGCGAAAGGGAAGGTTGTAACAAACACAAACACACACACACACACACACACACACACACCAGAAAACACACACACTTATCAGATACTGTGAAAGCAATTTGGGTTGGATAATCAGTCTTATATGGAGAGCAGAATCATGCATTTTTTGGGACATTGCAAATGACAGTCTTGAAAAAGTGATGGTGGCTGAAAAATGACATATGGAGTCTAAAGGGCACTTTAATTTACTAGAATAAAATCAAAATAATATAACATTAAATACCTATTATTAAGTTATCATAAGTATCAAGAAAAAATAAAATAATGCACTGACATGGATGAAAGTAAGTCTTTTGTGAGGAACAATTCTCTTGTATTGTATTCTCTTGTATGTATTCTCTTTCTCTTCAAATTATGACTTTATTCTCAAGATTGAAGAATAAGTCACATATATTGTGACTTCCCCCCCGAATTGTTAATTTACTATAATAGTCAAGCAATTTATTCGATCCTATGTTTTATGTGTAAAAAGTTTGTAAAGCAGCATATACATTTGGTAGAGCAGAATTTACCCTCTGACCTGTTGTAAAGTAAAAGTATAAAGCAGCATGTAATGACAACATTCAAACTTGTTTGAAGTACTGACCAAACGTGACAAGTATTTCCTTTTTAGTGTTGCTGTGTTTAAATCGTTCAAGCCAGTGTCTAAAGCTCAACAAACAGCTGCATTATTGAAAACTCCTGTGTCGTATCTGTATTAAAATTCCCAAATCACTATGTGTGACTGATATGAAGTCTCAGGCATTACTGTGCAGCTGCATTAAGCAGTGAGCTCAGTGAGAGGAAGCTGTGAGGCTCAGATGCTCTTCTGAGTCGACCGACGCTTTACACACTCGTGTTTGTGTGAACGGTGGAGACAGAGCCGTGAACATGTCAAGCACGAAAAAGGTTTAACATGAGAATCAGTGACATCTGTATGTGTGGAACTTTATGTTGATGCTTTATAATGCTTCTCATGTGCATAGGCAATACATCTGGTACACATTAACGTGTGTAGCTGACTGTGTGTTTGTGTGTGTGTGTTTGTGTGTGTGTGTGTGTGCGCCCTTTGCAGAGACAGGTTGTAATCAGCTGTCACAGTGGGCTCTGTCAGAATTGCAGCAGTTGAGAGCAGACCTTCGTGCTGAGCAGTGAAAAGCTCTCAGGTCCACTCTGAACTCTGGTACATGCAGGAGCAGCAGCAGCGGAGAAGGTGGACGACAGTAAGGACAAACTTTCCACCTGCGCTCCCACAACATATAGCTGCCTTTTGACAGCTGTGAGCATGGTGGTGTGAGTCTCTTTCATTGTGTGTGTTTGGTTTACCTGTTTTCAGACTCACGTGACTGTATTGGGATCAGACAAAAAGGTAAGACCTACAAGCAACCGCTTATGAATTATGGTTACTATAAATAAATATCCACTAATATCCATCTACTGCTATTATTGAATACAACTTAACTACAGTTAATGAAGAAATAAAACTAGTAAAAGTATAACAAAATATGTTAATGTAGTAGGCCACCTGGACTCCCCATTAACACAGTGATTTAATGAGGTTGAATGCATCAGTGATTTAATACTACAAAATAACTTAGGCCAAGGCCAGTTTACAGAGAAAGGAAAGTCAGAGACTTACAACATAATGTAGTGAATACAAAATTAAATGCATGTCTAAAAGTGTTTTGTGTTTTTTACATTTACTATGTATTCTACACAGCTGCACATATACAGTTTTCAAATGAGAATCAGTAGGCATTGTTGAAAAGAAGCATTTGTGCAAATTATAATGTAATTTGCTGAAGATAATGTGACGTTTAAAAAAAAAAGTTCATGTTTTTCAAAATGTAAGCATTTATTATGCTTGTTTCTAATAATTTTCTGATAGATATGCCTAGCAGAGACATATGTATAATATACTGTACTCTTCATGTGTAACTAAATACCATTATAGTGAGACACTGTTGCATTCTTGTCTTTTTTTATATATCAGATACTATAGTACATATTCTCAGGACCAGATTATACTCAAACAAAACAATACAAAGTGTTGATATAGCCATTTTGTATGAATGTAAACTAATTGACATTTGAAAGAATTGATTTGTCCTGTTTTTAATGATTTGATTATTTTATCATTGGTGAAAATCCTTCACAATCACTTCTTGATTCTGGCCATGTGTAGGCAGAGATGATTGAGCTGGGCCTCGCTGACGGGAGCCTGATCGATGAACTGATGGAGCTGACGGCTCAGAGCCTCAGTCAGCGGGAGATCCAGGAGCACTTCAACATCATCAAGGAGATCGGCAGAGGGAAATACGGCAAAGTGCTGCTGGTGACACACCGCTTCAGGGGTATGACTGCACTTTGATATCTAATACCTATATTAGAGATGTAGTTTTGGATCATCTATTTGACTATTCAGAAACCTGGTTGTCATATTATCAAAACATGATGTTTTCCACTTAACAACTGTAGAAAAGTTCTTTTGTAATGATGCAATTGGCAAAGAGTAGGTAAACCCCAACAATTCATTCCAGGCACACAAAAAAAATCTGAAACCGTGCAGGTAATGTTTTTGCTGTAAATGAAGATGATGCATATCTGACCATGTTGCAACTTGAAATAAATAAAGAGCTAAGGAGAGAGAAGGAAGGACCTTAACAGAGCAGCCTCAGTGAGCAGAGGAAAGCCATGTAAGTGTATATTAGATAATTATAACTGTAAACAGCAAATGCAGAGTATCAGTGCAGTATCACAGAAGGGATCATAGATAGTTTTAATGGTGTAATAAGACTTTAGACAAAGGAGGTGTGAATGAGCAGTGCTAATAATAACCCCAGTAAAGTATGGATGGTCTGCAGGGACTCCCATGGCCTTGAAAGTGATGCCCAAAGCCTCGACTAAGCTGCAGGGCTTTCTGCGAGAGTACTGCATCTCCTTACACCTGTCCTGCCACCCCTGCATCGTGGGCCTCTTTGGCATCGCCTTCCAGTCTAATGAGCACTACTGCTTCGCCCAGGAGCTTGTCATTGGCAGGGACCTATTTGGTGTCATCCAACCAAAGGTGAGCCAAACATTGGCCTAACAGGACTAATGGTTCTATTTTAACACAAACTATCTGTTTAATCTGACCACAGTCTCAAACACATGAGGTAGGTGCATGAAAGGTGTGGTCATATCAACTTCTTCTGCTTAATACAGAAACAAAGTTGCACTTGGTCTTTTTGGTAAATCCTAGGTGTGTTAAGTGGGTAACAAGAGTCTGTCATTCCCGTCAAAAGCCAGGATACACTTGGATCTTGTTCAGGAGCGTGTCAAGAGACTTTGGGGGCTCAAACAGAAAGGGAACAGTGAAGGATGTAAATTAACCTCCCGCCCCCTTTCCTTTGATGTCACATGTGGATAGGCTATCATAGAATTAAATGGGGGTCTCACAAAATTGTCGTTGCACTGGATCAGTTGTTCGCAGGGGCCCCCTCTTTATCTAATAAAAGCCATTAGATAAAGAGGCATATTTGTAGTTCTTTTTATTTTTGGAAAATGCTTGTTTTGATCCGAGAAAAGATGGAAGTAAAGATCAATGTGCTCATCATTCTGTGCTCAGAACCCTGTGTGACGGAATAGTATACAGTGCTAAGCTGATCAATGTGGTAATTTTCATTCTGGCACATTTGCAAAATGATAAAAAGTGCTCTATCCACTATTATTTTATTTATATATATTGTATTATGCTTTTATCTCAGGTGGGTATTCCAGAATCTTCAGTCAAACGTTGTGTCCTCCAGATCGCCAGTGCTTTGGAGTTCATCCACAGCCATGGCTTGGTCCACCGAGATGTCAAGCCTGAAAACATTCTTCTGCTGGACAATCATTGTACCCAGGTCAAGCTGGCAGACTTTGGCCTGGCCCAGAAGAGAGGTACGATGATACGATTCATCACAGGCACCCTGCCCTACATGGCCCCGGAGCTTTGTACCATGGTCATGCTGGAGGGGCAGAAAGAAGTGACTGCTCCCCCTCTGAGCGTGGAGCCAAGCCTGGACACCTGGGCCTTTGGAGTGGTTATCTTCTGCATTCTTACGGGCTACTTCCCCTGGGAACGCTGCATGGACTCAGACGACTTCTACCTGGAGTTTGCTGACTGGTGCAGAATGGAAGAGAGACCTATCATTGAGGAGGACATTCCCCCTCTGTGGAAAAGGTTCACTCCCGAAGCCATGGAGATGTTTGGTAAGCTCCTGGCTTTGGATGCAGGAGAGAGGGTTACAGTTGGGGAGGTGAGAGCATATGGAGAGAAGGACTGGCTGAAGAAGGCATATGGGAACGAGCAACAGCAGACAACAGAAAAAGAAAAAGCCAGCATCTCTAGAATTACATCTGTGCATAGCAAGGTGGAAGAACCTCCTAATGCTAAGTGACTTGCAAACTGTATCGTTGAATCCTCTTTTATTTTGTAATTATACTATACTATGGGCTCTATCTTTTGATTGTAGCGCATGATATAAAGCACATGGGTCAACTTCGTTTGGGGCATGTCTAAAACCCCTCATGCTTGTTCTACTGCAGTTAGAAAAGAGATGGCTGAGCCAGGTACATGGTTCAAAAGGGTTGTACTTTCTAGTTCATCATGGCTATGTTCTGGGCCATCTCCCATTCCCTGGTAGAGAAAAGCTGAACAGGTCTAATGTTGATATAGGATTTATTTATCCTCTGTGTCAATTTTCTCAACTTGAAAGCTTCTCATAAATTACATCTGCACTGATAACTTGTGCAGGATGCATAATAACTAACTTTTAAAGACTAAATATTATTACATGGTAATAAGATACAAACAATCATGTTTTTCTTCCGTTATCTTTGAGGGCATACCCAACTGTTTAATTTTAGAAGAATATTATTCATTTACGAAATGTATATAAATAAATAGGTTTAGTAAAAAACTATGTTAGACAGTGCCACTCATTGCTGTTCTTACAGTGTCAATAACACACTTCACATGATTGTTGTATTATTGTTCAGAAGATTTTATATATGTAGAAATGTATATACAATGCAATTCAAATGAGTCATCCTAAATAAAATGCTATTTTCAGCCACTTTCCTGAGTTGATATATTATACTATATTCTTTGGAGTTAGATCCGTTGCCCATAGATCTCTATCTCTGCCTCACTTCACTGACCTTATTCAGCCTTCTTCCTCTGGACAATCTGCTGCAGCTGGCTCTCAATGATGGATGTCTTTGATTTGTTGGGGTGCATGGGACACACAGGGGCTTTCAGTACTCAGCATGTCAGCATCTGAGGACGGCCGACCTCAACTTGGCCCGAGCTGTAGCCCTGCATGCCCCCATCATGCTTTACAGCATATTTAGGGCATTACACTACACCAGGGTCATCTTTCCATTGACTTCTGGTCCTGACTTCACATCATACGCTAATACAGCCAAGGCAAATCCTACCGCAAAGCCTGCGACAGAATATGACTCACTAACTATATGTGCTGGTGTTCACACACATAACATTGTTTTAAAAGAATGCTTTGAATACCTATGTTGTGTAATTATAGGAGATATATAAATATGTATTTCTTTGTCTGAAGTCTTGCCTTTAAAAATTACTTATAGACACATTTCACTTTTCAGGTTTTTCATTGCACAGAAGTGAGAGATCATGCTTTCCTGTACAAGTAAAGAACTTAGTAAAGAGCTACCGTATCATATCTATGAAAATGTCTGTACATGAGAATCAGATGTTTAATCTTCACAAGCTTTCTTTCATCATTTCCCTTTGTCTTTTGACTCAGACATATTTGATGCTAGAGTACCAACACACCATATAAGTGAATTCTTATAGACTATATGTACATTTATATATTATATGCAAGTAAACTTTGCTTAGTAATTTATTAATTTAAATGGCATATTAAATATAATGTTTAAAAAAGGTAAAATGCATTAAAGACATAGGTGAACTTTCCTCCAGCAAATGCAACTTTGGAGGTTAAAGTTAATATTTTCTGCAGATGTTCTTCAGCTGCATTTGTTGAAAATCAAATCAGTGCAAAGACTGAATTGCAACAAACTGTTACTAAACAAACTAAATACTGAACTGCAGGAAGTAGTACGCTTTGTAGTAGTTTAGTGAGGCAGATACTTTGCTCAGGGCTTACTCCTATAGCAAGATAATGACTCACAACATTAAAAGTGAAGAACTATACAGAGGTGTCACATGATGAAGAGCAGCACAATCTCCAGACTTCCACCCCATGAAGCTGGCCCCAGGTTTAAGGAGAACTGCTCATATGATTTAACGTGATCCAGGTTTAACTGCACAACCTCCCACTCTGTCATGTAGTGATTGAGGTACTGGTGTTATCTAAATGAATCCACTATTTATGCAGCTTTAGTGCTTTATTGCATCAAGTAAGAACATGCTTTTCCATCATGACATTGGAGGGTGAGCGACAACTCTGAAAGTCCTTGTTTACAATTCAGCCATTCGCACACACACACACACAAACACACACACACACACAAAGACACACACGCACACACGTGCATGGCACCATACACCCGGGGGCACTATTAATATTACTCCCCATACTCTCTGTTATGGAAAATCACCACAACTGGGGCTTTTCTCCCAGCTGATGACTTGTTTGTCTCCAACCGCCATAGAAACGCAGCAACAGGCAGCTGAAGAAATCGCTCTCCACATTAAATCTTGGTTTCCACAGATTAGAACCATATTACACCAGAGAAAAATGGATGTTAGATTTCATTTCACATTAGACATTTCGGTCCCCAATAATCCATGAGAGTATTTACGATAACGTCATAATATTATAAGAAAAAGCTTCATATTCACAAAAATATAATGTTAAGAGAAGAGACAGGATGAATATTTCTCCGTTCACAAACAGATCACCATGTCTCCATTGTATCTATTTCAGCTCCAGCCACAGAGCAGCAGACTTAATTCTACATCATGAACCATCAGCAAGGCTTTCTGACAGAGAGGCTGAGTGTTATGTTTTCATAACATACAAGAGCTGCTGCTCACAAATTAGTCCCTTCGGGTGTATCGCTGGCTCTGGGATCTCAGTGGCCCTTGGTTAACTCCTGTCTAAACATGTGTGGCTCTAGCAGCTTTGTCAATCTCTTGAAAGCAGCACTAGCTTGTCTGTCAGTACCTTATGGATGCTCTTACTCATGTTAACATTTGTAGCAAGCAGCTGCTCTCACATGTCTTGCACATTGGAGCCAAATGTTTGAGAGATTATAATGAATGTTTAAGTGCATAGAGATGAAACTGTATTCCAAATGTTGTGAGCCGAAGCAGGGTTTGAGGTGTTTCTTTCCTTTCGTCAGCCAGGGGCACTGCTGCACTCTTTGTGGCAAATGCACAGCAAAATCAAAACCGATATCTCACAATAAAACAATTAAATTAAATAAATATGGAGACAGACAGAGTTTGTGTCTCTGCATTCCTTAATTGTGTCAATCGAATGCCGTGCCAACTTATGCAGCTTTCATTGTTCACTATTGTGTGATTTAGAAACTGTAAAACAATAGCTCAATGGTGCTAAACATGGATGCAAACATTTGGGTCAAATCTCTGCACCTCGCTACAAACCAGTTCTGCAGTGACCATTTAACAGCTATTGCAACTGCCATCTAAAGAAGGAAAGGCAGATCAAAGCATATTTTCTTCATCAGAAATTAGGTGCCAAGAGTTGGGATACCTGCAGCAGACAGAGTGGAGGAAAAGTAGCTTATTGTCTTGACGTGGCAATAGTCCTCATACGAGCTTGGCAGGCAATTTCGTTTTTTTATTTGAAAAATAAATCCCTTTTGGGGACATTTCTTTGACTGTTTCAGTTGCCCCATATGATAACATTGTAACAACTGCTGCTGTGCCACAGTTGCTGGTGAAATCAATCTATTGGACCGATTCCAAACATTTGGGAAGTACCATTTATAATACAACCACATTTATAAACACAAAACAGGTTGAAAAATATCAGATTTCTCCTTGACAGAAAAGACCAGGGGTGAAGAAAACGGCTTATTGTGCTGTGCATCAAACTATATAACTCATGTATAACATACAGTTTGATACTCAACATCTAAACCATTTCCAGAATAAGGGTCATTATTTAAGGTCAAACCTGATAGTCTTAGCTCTAGTAACACAAGATAATAGCCTGGCTCAAGTAGGCTACAATTAAACAAAAATAATTTTAGTAATTTTTTACCATTTGTCTCCCGACCTGTTATTTGATGAAAGGCCGACACATTATACAATATAAATGTGAGTGAAAGAGGTCACCTCATCTTAAAGTTAATTTCTTTAAGCAGTACTTCATAAACGGAACAACCTCATCTGATTTACAATTATCTATCGACATTTGTAATTTATCAAAGGTTGTACTTTGATTCTTTTACTCTACATTTTTGTTTTATCTGAAAATGTATTTTTGATAATTTTAGCAAATATCTGCTGGATATAACTTTAAATGTTTTGTAAGTTTTTCCATTTAATCAGAGTAAAGTAGGCGCTAGGCATAGGTAGGATTAACATTGCCAGATTAAATTTAATTTCAGTTTAAGCTCTAAAGCCGTATGTGGTCGTGCAATGTGATTGAGCTGTTTCAAAACTTTCCATCGCTTTGTCAAATGTCATCTTGAATAAAAGAGAAAGTGCTCATTCTCCACGACGAACTCAGTCTCAGATCTGAATCCTGCTTAAAAACGATCACATGTATCTCCTCACTGATGACATTTCAAATCATGAAGCCATTATAAAATATGAACAAAAATGTCATCCTATTTTTCAAAACTAGTTGTGACTTTTACATGAGAATTTATTTAGAAAATTAAAAAACCTTTGGAATTCAAAAGAAATAATTTTTCATCCCCAAAATATAAAGCAGTGATATTAAAAGCTATGTTCATACAGTAGTCATTACAATGCATTGGACTGTATAAATGAATTTTGCAAATATTTGAGGGAAAAAAAAGTTTAGCGATGATGTGTCAAGAATACATAAGTACACAGGTTTAGGTTTGAATGATGAGTCAAAAAACATAAAAAATATAGAATATAATGTGTGTGTCTGTGTGTGTGTATAATGCAATTGTACAGTCACAATACAATAATGTAAAGTTTAATAGCAACAACATTATTATTATTATCTAATAAATATATTTTAAGACTTACTGTCATGACTGAAGTTCTCCATCTCATAGTCACCATTCATCATCCATCTGTTATGTATTGGTACATGACAAACACGAGCCGTTACAACATATACAACCTGATAAGGTTTTTTAAATTGTTCATACAATTTTGTGCTTATATCTGCTTTAAAGTGAACATTGGTGGGTAAAACCTCCATTTAAATCTGAAACACAAAATTCTATGAGCTGAACCATAAATCCATTAATACAATTAAATTAAAAAGGTTTGCAAAGAATCAGACTTTAGTCGTCATGCAGAAAGACTGACCTCTTGTGGCAATATGCCCCCAATACATATGATAAACTTTGTTGAATTGTAAGTGAAACAATAAGAAAAGTGTAACAGAGTAAAATACTATTCAGAGAACCCAAAAGAGGGATTTGTCGGACACAGAAAATGGGGTCTTACAAACTTAAAAAGACAACATGTGATTTCACATAAATTAATGCAATAAGTCAGAGACAACCAACACTGGATATAAGTTTAACCTGACCCGTTGTCACTTATTGAAATACCGCCATTGTGACCTATAGGGCAAGCAAGAGAAAGACTTAGGAGTCAAATCCAAGTCATAACCATATTTGACTTGAAGCAGTTATGCTGAACTTGGCATTTTCTTTTAAATAAAAAAATGATAGTGACCCATCCTCAGTGAGCAAAGTTTTGGACACATAAGGTTTATATCTTTGGAAGACCTCATCATAAGTTACGCTGAGCATCTCCAGCTTCTCCTGGTAGGTTGCACGACTTTGGCAAACCTCGTCATAGGAAACTTTGAGATTCTCCAGCTTTTCTTGGAGAACGTTCTTCTTCTCAGCCTCCGCGTGGATCTCGGTGATGAACCTCTTCCAGTTGGTTGTATGTCTTTGGGAGACCTTGTGAAAAGAAGATTTTAGGTTCTTAAGCTCTTCTTGGAGAGCCCACTTCTTCTTCATCTCCTTCTGGAGCTCGGTGTTGAACTTCTCCGGGTCGGTTTTATGACTTTGGCAGACCTCATGATGAGAAGCTTTGAGCTTCTCCAGCTCTTCTTGGAGATCCTTCTTTTTCTTTTTCTCCTCCTTGAGCTCGTTGTTGAGCTTATGAAGCCGCGGGCGGCTCTTCAGCTCCTCTGCAGCGGATCCCTGAAAAGTGTTGTGCCTGTCGCGCATATTTTTCGCGGACGGACAGCACACAGAGAGGCTCCAGGGCTCCGCCCCCGCCCCGCTCACTCTCTCAGAGACACACACAGTGAGATCAGAGCTTGTTCACGTCAAGCAGCCAGTGACAGTCAGGGACAAACAAGAGACGGTGTTCAAAAACCAAGTTGAAAAGAAAGTACGATGATGCCTGGTTCACAGTCAATGTGGTAGGACATGAGGAGAGACCATTGTGTTATTTATGTCTGAAAACTCTATGAGACCCAACAAATTAAGAAGACTCTTAGAAACAAAACAGAATAATTAAGAACTTCAAATTAAAAACCATGGCCCGGGGCGCAAATCCAAGTAGAATCGCCACTGCCAGTCTACTCCGTAATAATCTCAAGTAGCTGATCTTCTCCTTGCACAGACATGCTGGATTCACCTGGTTTGTTGACAAATGGGTCCGACAAATACTGTCTGGGTTTGTGTTCAGCAAAAACGTGACAGAGACAAGTGTCTTGACATGCGTAAAGCATGAGTCATAACGGAGAGGATCCGGTCATTTTTCAAAATAAAACACCTTTCAGAATCAGATTTTAAATAAAACTGATATAATGTAGTTGTTTATTCTTTCTGGGCAGACTGGTACCAAATGACCAAAGGCCCGGTTCAAAATAAAGCAAAACTACAAAGTGCTCTGAGTAAGTGCCATTTAAGTATTACTAAATTGTTAGTTTTTTTTTATTCAAGCACTTTTCAAGCACACTCCGGGGGCCAGTCCAAAGCAGCTCGGGGGCCGGATTCGGCCCGCGGGCCGCCTATTGAGGAGTCCTGACATTCGTCATACACACAGAAGCCGTAACACCTCTAATAAACAGGCAATACTGCTACCGTAAAACAATGAGAAGAGCGTTCTCTATAATGATACTTTAACAGGGCTGTTTTAGACAGGGTAAAAAGGTGCCGTTTTAAATTATCCTTGTGGTATTTTGACCAAAATATGTTACAGTCATTTCATTAAGATCCAGAGGAACCATTTCAACTTGCGGTAAAATGGGCATAATATGTCTCTATTAAATAAAGTTTAGTTAAATCAAAGATTGTTTCATAAATCTGATTCAATTTGTACTCATTAAAAGATAAGAGTGATGAAGGGCTGAACATTTTTTAAATAGTGCTTTTTAAATAATGATTTAGTTATTTTTCTGGCACAAAAGGGTGAATGAATAACAACAAAAAGAAAATAAACAAATATCGATATCGGTATCAGCTATCAGCCAGATTGTTATTTTAAATATCGGTGTCGTATCGGCCAAGAATTTCCATATCAGTGCATCCCTAGTGTATATATAAAGGTCAAGACATGTAAAACTCACACAGCATGATGGTATCAGCAGGAAGATATAGTAATTTAAATCTTTCCAACTAAGTCTCAGGCTGTCAACCAGGTTGAATGTACCTTAGGAATGTTTGTCATTTCATTGTTTAGGAAATAAAGTTGACTTAAATTTTGCATTGGGCCTCAAGTCATAAGTCTGCATGTTTAGAAGAAGGCTGTTTGGTTTTATGGCTTAAAGTTGGGTGAGAAAACGAAACATTATAAAAAATGTTAACCATTTACAGGGGTTCAGACTCGCTGTTTCCTGCCACATCCTGTCTATATGCTAAGATAATATCAATCTTCTCGGCAAGAATATTAATAAAAGTACAATATTTACTCATTGAAGGAAGTTCTCAGATGTTAAGAAGCACAGTTAAAAAGAACCCATTCTTCAGTGGCTGAGACATCTCAACCAAGACCAAAGACGGGAAACAAGAATCTAACCGCTACAACACAACAACAAGCGGCAAACAAGCATAACGGATGTGAGCGACAACAGATGTTGACTTTGAAATGGGCAGTGTTACTTATTGAGATCAAGTCATTGATTTGTGAGTCCTCTGATAGTTGTAGTGTTATGATAAAGGTGCTTGGAACGTCTAAAAACCAAGAAAACTCCTGTGGAGGTGGATCAACTCTCCCTGGATTCAAAAGGCAGCAGTGGAGCTGCCAGAGGGGGGGGGGGGGGGGGACTGGGACACAGAGAAAAGAGGGAGACATGAGACGTACATGGGAGACACAGTGACCCTGAGAGACACTTACCTAAGCTGCAAAGCTCCACGGCCATCAGAAACGGCTGTATTTAAGTTGTATGTTGTAAATTTATTTTGAGTGAATACAAATATTCTGAAAAGCTAATAGTTTGTCCCTGGTTGTGGTGAGACATGGTGTGACAACATCAATTGCCACCCAAACATTTTGAATTCATTATTTTTTACGAATAACTGCTCACCTGACCGCCTAAGTAACTGCATGCTTCAGTCAACATCTGTCTTCACTCACTTCCATTGTGTCTGTTTTTCCATTGTGTGGCCTTTAAATTTGTGTTTGTGTTTTCTATTAATGTACGTCTGTGAGACATCTCGGCCACCTTACCATTTACTATAACCTTTACAACATACTATTCCTCTATCAAACTCCGGCCTATAATACTCAAATTAGAATGAGTGGTGCACCCTTGATGGATTGGGATTATTCAGAAGAAAAAAAAAAGGTTATACAAACTACTGGTGCACTGGAGTCCGGCAGGAGTGCCATCACTTACTGGTGAATAATGTAATTTGTATTTAAGAGTTTTACATTACGCAATGCATATCTTCTAGCATTTGGAAGAAATATTAAAGACAAGACTCATACTAAAACGACACCAAGAAGACAGATTAAGACGCTTGTTTTTAGTTTAAATTACTTAGAAATGTATTGTTTTGTGAACGTTAGTGGGTAATAACATACATGTTACACCGTCATATAAAGAAATATGATTACCTATATTTATGTACATTTACAATTTAAATATGTGGTAATAAGAATACAGTTTTGTTCTCAAAGTTGGACCGGGGGAATATTTTTCTACTTCAGTATTATTCATTCTGAGGCATTGCTGGTAAAATTGTGTGGTCCATGAACTTTTAAACAGGAAATGTTTTGCGAGTTATAGCTTACAATTTATTGTCATTTCTTGCTGTGAGAGTAAAATCTGTTGTTTTTGTTTATTTTATGAGTATTACTTGGCAACAAGGTGAAATGTTCTGTGAACTGTAAATTCTCATATTTTTACTTTGTCTTGTTTACTGGTTTTCACTCTGACATAATGCTTTAGAAAATAAACGGGTAAAATATAAGTTGGGGCTACTTTAATAGTAATAGGCGCAGGCCATATGCATTCATAGTTTTATATGCAACATGTGTAATGTATGCATTGATACGTGCAATATGTTCAATGGACTGCAGATACCATTTAAAGTTATATATTCTGTAATCTGAAATACACTTTAAACCTCCCCAAAATGTTCGTGCAATCATTTTTCCTTCTTTCAATGGTTTATAGAAAACAAATCGGTCACTTCTCCAGATTTCATTGGAATCTGTGAAGATTTCAGCAAACTACTGAAGAACCGGAAAGATAAGAAAATGATAGCAGACATGTTGAGGAAATCCCTGACATATTCAATTTTACCAATTTATGAGTCTGAATTGATTACCTGAGCAGAAAACATTTGGCTGGTTTATATTTGTAACCATCGTCCTTCGTAACGAAGTTGGACTGAGTCAGATTGGTAGTCTGCTTTGTAATGGGCAAACGCTTGAACATCAAACGACTTCTCCAAACTGCTTGTGAGCACGTAGTGGCCCCTGAGACCAGGTTTTTACACAGCATCCAGAACCAACCGGGCGTCCAGGATTCTGCACACACACCACCACACCGCCCCTCATTATAAATGTTGACAGTCCCCCAACACTTGTCAAAGAGTTTAATTGTTATTTTTCCTGTGGTTCCAGATAGCAAATGAAATGAGGATGTTGTTGTAGCAAATACCTGCAGATAATTAACCACTACATTAGTATTGTACAGCAGTATTGTACTGTGACTCTTTTCACTTAGTAAAGTTGCATTTACAGTATTTTTTTGACTATATTACTTACAAAGTATAGTGATACATTTATAAAATATAGCATATTATTAGAGTGGTTCCCAACCTGCTTGCCTGTGATACTTTGCTAGAAGTTGTGCCTAGGTTGAACGAACTGTGCAGTGTAAAGCTAATTAAAGCATTAGTATTAACAAAATAAAAAGTTATAAAAACTGTAATTTCATTTTACTTTTAATATTTGAAGTAAACACTTAGCTAGAATTCTGATTGTAAGATTCATTTGAAAATAGTATTTTTTAATTACATATTAAACTGAATTATTTACAGCATTAAGACGGACTGAATCCTGTTGATGTGTCCAGTATATGCATGATGTTAACTCTTACCTGACCCATCAGCACAAAGGTAACCTGACAGTGTTTTTCAGTCTGTTGAGTTCTGGACAGCGCCCTCACATCCGCATGCATCCAGGCTTATTTAGATCTAGAAGAGCCTGAGCAAATTACAATAACAAACAAATCAGCCAACCTCATCATTATCACACCATTTTCTATATTGTGGATTACCCTTGTGGATTATGAATTACCCCCCTCAGTTTTTTGGACGACACGCTCGTCCTCCTGAGCCACATAAATTCTACCACATAAAAAGTATATTTACTTAGAACAAGTTAAATTGTAAACATATGTTAGACAGCATTGTCCCTGATATTTATTTTTATTTGATTTTAATATTTTTTCATGTTTAAATATTTCTTAACACATTTTCAGCTTGTGACCACCAAAACCACAAATGAATGATTTAGTACATAATCTAAAAATGCTTTATTTGACGAATCTGTAATTTGTGGCTGCAATAAGTAAAATTCAATATAGTATAAATATATTCTTTATACTATTATACAATTAAAAGTATAAATATAATTGAATAACTCAAACAGTCATGTGAAATGATTTCATATATCATTTTCATTTCCATAAAATCTAAAAACACACAGGACTTCTCAAATAGCTTGCCAAAATCTGATGATGTTATTTTATAATTAATTCATTATTATTTTAAATGACTAATTTAAAAAAAAGCAAAATGTTTGTGAGCAAATGTTAAAACTTCTTACCCACCTTTTATCATTACCAAAATGCTGATTTGGAACCTGGCTATTATATTGTTGCATAACGGTAATAATACTTATTGTTATGCCACCAATAGAAACGTTATTATCTGAGATTTTAACTTTAGGAAATATTGCATTTTTGGATACAGAAATATATACGGTATTTATAAACAGTATATATCTTACCTTAAAGTTTGTTAAACCCAGGACAGCACTGTTCAGATTGAATGTGTCACACATATCGAGGTAGATCTTAAAGAGAACAGCTGTAACTTACCTTGTACATTTAAGATCAAGGAGCGATGAAGACTTTGAGGAACCACATCATCAGCAGCTCAGCTCATGACTTGTGAGAATGAGGCAGAAGAATAATCAGCCCAGCTTTATATCATCCAGGATGTGCCCACCAATAGTAAGTATATCACACTTACACACAGACACACAGACACACACACACACTATTTATATATATATGTATACACACATATATATATACACACACAAATATAGACGTATACACATGCACAACACACACACATATTAGCTTTGAGCACCACATTTTGCCGTCTTCGACGGAGCCATTTGTGATTTCACATTAGATCAATTTCAACAAGCTATGTATAAAACTTAGAAAGAAAAGTTTACTTTGCAGAGAATGAAAGAAAAATACCAAGCTCTGCTCATCCGAAAAGCAGAGAAACTGTGATATAATAAATATCTGGCTTGCTCACAGACTTTCAAGTTTTTGACTTAAAAAGAGTATTTTTTACAGTAATGTGTTATAGTAATCTGTATTCATATTCTTCATTTAGGTGAATTATCTATACTTTACTTGGGCTGTAGCAAGAGGTAAATCTAAACTCTTCTATATAGTTACATTATATATCAATCAATCAGATTTTATATGTGTAGCCCATATTCACAAATCCCAATTTATCTCATTGGGCTGAAGAAGGTACATTATTTCTACATTATAAGAAATGTATTCAATTCATTCAAATTGAATATATGTCTCAGCAGTGAAAAAACTACGTCAAACTGAATAATGAACTTGATGTGCGCAGGATCATATAGTGTATGTGATTGCTGCATGATGTGGTCTGAGGTCACATGTGTATATTGAAAACATGTCAGAGTAGCACAGAGCTGTGGTTTTATGGCTTCTGAGTTTCCAGACCTGTAACATAACAGTAAGAAATGAAAATAACCACACTTTGATGCACAGTGCAGAACTCAACTCCCGTAAGAAAACGGAAAACTGTTGCATGTGATATCTTCAACACAGGCAGGTTACACTCAGATCAGGGGATGAGAGAGAAAATAAGGTTATGGCTAAAGCTTTTAGATTTAAATCACATCCTGTCTTCAAGTCCTCACAATAACTAACAGATACAAAAAATATAGTGTAAAGCAGAAGCATTCAGAGTAAATAAGATTTACTGTCATCCCTTTTATAACTTACATATGTTTTAGCTCTGCCAAGGCACAGAACATAAATGTATTGCATGGGAAATTAGCAGTGTGTTATTAAAGTAAAATGTGTTCCTCTAATTATCTGTGAGTGGGGACATGCAGATGCACTTCATATTTTTATTTAATTGTTTATTTGACAGGGACAATCCATACTAATGACAACAACAAAAAAACTAAAATAAAGAATGTGAGACTGGTACTGTATTTTTAATACATACATTTTCATAAAATACCTTTTACTTATTTACTTGTTTGTTTTTATTGCTTTATTTCAACTGTCTTCGATCAACTTGTTCGAATTGTAATTACACTGCATGCATTTTCTGGTCTTCAGGTCTATTCTTTTATTCTTAAATAATAAATACAGAAGCCAGTATACAAATACACAAATAGACAAAAGGACAAAACACATGAGCCAAATTAAAAGTGATGAAATCTCTTGTTTAAAATGAGCCATAGTTGTTAGTCATTCCATTCTGGTTGCCTTTATAAACAAATAACGTTGACCCAGTAAACGTATACAATGTTCAGTAAACAAAATAATTTTGACATTGCCAGCTGTCTTTCTTCAAATATAAGTTGTACTTTTTTTAACTTCTGTGAAATGTTTTTTATCCATTAACTGATCAGTGGAATAATAAAGCGGAGCGCTGTGAATGTTTAATCTCTCACTATAGGTGTGACTCATGCAGGGGACTTTCAACCACAAATTTCACATTTATCCGTTACACGATCAGAGATAAAGTATAACCGGCTCAACCATCAGCTTGAGAGACGAGCTAGCTCGGCAGAACTTCGCCACAAACCTCCTGGGTTGTGTCTCTGAAGTCAAATTTTCTATCTAAACAGGAAATAGCGATCTTTTACTATCTCTACATCTGTGTTTATGAGACTTGAGTAAAAAATTGCTTTAAATAATGACATTTACTGCCACATACTAGAAGGATGAACCGTCTCAATGGAAATTCACTGCACAATCCAAGGTCCATTGTCTCCCTGGCAGCTGATCTTCTTCCA
Source organism: Platichthys flesus (assembly GCF_949316205.1). Taxonomy (NCBI): domain Eukaryota; kingdom Metazoa; phylum Chordata; class Actinopteri; order Pleuronectiformes; family Pleuronectidae; genus Platichthys; species Platichthys flesus. Next base: position 5,351,585 of record NC_084951.1, on the reverse strand, counting down.
CACAGTTGATAGTGAAGCAGTTGTGCATCTGTTTTAGAATGACCTCCTACCAGAAGCCAATTAAACTGCTGTGTTATTTGAACTGGTTACCAACTGAGATAATTTGCCAGCTGTATAAATATGCAGAGTGAACCTCAACCTAAAAGCTCTGTTTAGTCTGTTAAGTGAGACTATCATGTTAGATGTCTTTCGGTGTTTCATGTTCTCCGTGTGTCTGTAAGGGTTCCAGCTTCCTCCCACAGGCCGAAGACATCAAGTTGATTACAAAAAAATGTGTGACTGTGAGTCTGACTGATTGTTTGTCTCTGTACGTTGATCCATTGATACGCTGGCGACCTGTCAAGGGTGTAGGTCAGGTGCTCATGCAGGAGCTTGGTTCAGTTCAGTCTTTATTATTTGGTCTGAAATTGGCAGCAAAACTAGACTGTGTCCAGGGATTTTTTCTTCTCTCTACTAGGACTGTGCAGGTTGTTAAAAAAAGAGATACTATCTTATTTTCTGTACCTAGAACTTGTTTCCTTTATCCTAGTTATCATAAGGGGCATTGTGTATCACTCCTGCTTCTGATTAGAAAGTGAAAGGTCCATGTTTAGTGATATTTAGAGTTAACAATTGTTTAGTGGTTATACCCCTCAGCATCTGGGGTTCAAAATTTGTAAAATTATACATTATATGTATATTTTTGTTATAATCTTTCAGTCAATAGAAACAAATCCTGAATAGAACATTTTGGGTTGTTTTGTGTCTTTATAGGCCTATAAAGCACTTTGCATTTTTAAGTTTGGTTCTTGTACTTTTACTTTTGATACTTAAGTACATTTCAAAACCAGATACTTTTGATACTTAAGTACATTTAATATGAGCTACTTTAAGACTTTTACACAAGTCATTTTCTTACGGGAGACTTTTACATTTACCGGTATCTTACTTTCCAGTAAGATATCTGTACTTTTACTCAAGTATGGCTTTCAAGTATTTTATACACCACTGGAAATATGTTATCAATTCAAGAGAACTCAATGTGCTTCACATTAACAAGTATATGCATCGCTTACAGAGAACCTACATCTCACAGTCATAAAGCCACCGACACAAAGTCCACTCATACTTCTGGGAAAACAGCAGTTTTTGGGGTTATGATCTCACATCGTCGTTCCAGAGAACAGTACCCGTCTGGATCCTATCACCTGACAACCTGTGGAGTCCGGCAGACTTTAGCATAGAAGTTGGTCAGACAATTTGAAGCACACAAACTGTTTGACAAACTGAGCTCAAGTCTGTTTCTCAATATATTGCTGATCATAGCTGGAAACCATGTTCTCTTCTCTTCTTATGGGTTACTGTATAATATTGATCTGACAAACCCATCGATCTACATTTTTACTAATGCCTACAGCATGACAGCCAGAGGTGCACCTCAGATTTTGTTGTGTTTCGATTGAGTCTGTCCGTTCAGAATGATGCGTGGGTGGATAAGTACTTTGTGGCTGATTTGTTCCAGAAGGTGAACCCAGCCACTGATGAGCGCTCCCTTCTGCAGTACTCTGGCTCTCAAGCGCAGCCTTTTTGTGGAGAGCAGTCTTGACTGAGCAAAGGATTGAAAAAAAAACAGCTCTAAATGTCATGGAGACCAAGAGCCTCTCTCCAGCACTGAGGAGAAACATTTCAAAAATCCATCCTCAAACCACTGCAGCGTCCTTCTCCCCAGCTCCTGTTATTCTGCTCCTGTAAAAGCAGATTCAATTCTAGACAGAGGTTTGGTGAAGAAAGAAAAACTTGTCCTGGAGAAACATTTGAAAGTTAAAAACAAGACTTTTTAACTTTCAGGCCACGATCCGAAAAAGGAGTCCGTCCAAAAGAGGTGGTCTCAGTTCAGATCAAATGAACCATGGTCCAGATCATTCCCAGTGCGATCACACCTTTTTGAATAGCCGCAATTGAAAAGGGGGAAAAAAAACACTTGATGGAGGGATGTTCAAACTCTGTTTATGTTCTCGCCTCAACACACCTCGCCTCAACACACCTTGTCCATACAATCATCCAGGCATACTATAGTTTCTTAATCTGAGGCCAGAAATTTGTGGAGGGGTGGGGGGTTTCCAGCTATTCAGCTGTCTGACAAGCATCAGACAAAATATGCTGGCATCTTAACAAAGCTGGAGTGGCCTCTGCAGAGGAAGCATGTGGACCTGCTGAAACAGACGTTGCATGTAGCTGTTTAGGTAGAAGAGGAGTTTTATTTATTTCCATAATTTGTAGTAGTTTTTACTCCAATGCATTTATTTAAAAATTATAATCGTTAGTTTGCAGCAGCAGCAGCAATCTGATCAAAAAAATTTAATTAATTAATCATAATAATAACAGAACAATACTAATGTATTTAATAATATAACCAAAACTACTAAACTGTTCTCTACGTAACTACTGAAATTTTGCTTGGTAAAATATTTTGTCTTATTAGTGGCACTCACTTCACAAGCCCTCAGAGACTTAAGGATGTTGATTTGAGCAGGGCCCTTTGGAGAAAGAACAGTATTTACCACTAGGTGGCAGAAAGAGACAGGTGATTGGGATTGATTCAATGCAACAGCACAAAAACTGTGAAAAATACAAAGGTCATAATTTTAATGAAAATGTATATTTTCTGAAAATGAATGGAGAAATAAACTGAAAGTGTTTCAAAAAAGAATGAACAAAAGCTATGCTTTGTTAAGACCTTGTTTCTACTTCATGAGGAAGTGGAGTGACTCGTGCACTGTTTAATGGCTATAATGGGACTGAAAAAAGGTGGTGCCAATTAATTTCCTTTAACTTCCTGCAATAAACTAATTTCCTAATACATTTTTGCAGGGCACTATGTTTTTAAGGGTCAAACACAAAGCGAGGAAGCAGGGAAAGATCAACTTCCATCCATAATAGAGAGATAACAGAGTTGACTTGCAGAGGAGTGGAAGACAGGCTGTGCTCACGATTCTATAAATGAATAGACGCGCTCTGCCGGGGCTCATGTAATAATCATCTCCATGTTTGCAGCAGTAAAACACACAAGTCACATCTCAGGGGGAACAATTGGGGAAGTCATGCCTTGAGAGGTTTTATCCGCTGCGCCTGCAGGTTGAATCAAGTGGACCCCAACATAAATATGTGCATACTGTATATACAAATACATACAAATTACATGAGTGCAGAGCTGTATTGTTATAAAATGAGTAAATAGATGATGATGATGATAAATATGATGATCATCTAAAATACCACCTGTAGGTTTGTGAGTATTGTTTGAAGACAGTCTCAAACCACTGAAGCATTAAAGCCACACATTTTATTTCCACTTTAATCTCTGAGGTAACAATTACAAGCATTTGTGATGAAAGAACCTGCCAACGAATTAGGTAAAATGTGTTTGTTATCTTATACAATGCATTAAGCTCATTTGTTTAATTAATGTTAATGATATTAAGTTGGTTTCCGGCTGAATTTCCATCTGTTTGATCTGTGTGCGGCGTTTCCTGTTTGTCTGACCAGATCAAACCAAACATAATAATCGATGTAAGAAATATATTCACCATGCCAGGGGTTCCAGGAGAGATAAATAATATGGGTAAAATAATTGTTTTATGCTCTGCCAGAATGTTCGTTAGACCCAGACTCATGGTTTCCTGTTGTTCCTCTCCCTTTTTCTGTGCCTGTGTGAAAATAATAAGGTCGTGGTCGACAGCCAGTGAACAAAGTCAGTGTGCATGTGTCCCAAGAGGAAGGACCCTCATTATTCTTCAAACCCAGACCACAGATATCAGAGGGATGTGACACATCCTACTTGAGATCCCCTAGTTTTACGCATTAATGATCTTCGGTCGGAGATTTAAATAACTATCTTCAACAACTGGTTTATTGTCATTGCCCTTACATGACATAATTGGAATAATGATAATTATGAATCTGTGTTAGACCAGACACCAGGGACTGCTTGGGTGAAAAAGATGATAGGATGATTATTAATCTTTTAATAATATGATCATAAATAATTAAGTACCTCTCATTCTTCGGCCTAATGCTGTTTCTGACTTAAGCTTACACGAGGCCACAAAGAGACTTGTGTTTGTCTGTTTAATTGCCTTGACCTCGGTCCTTCAATAGTTTAACAGTGTATGTGTTTCAGTTCATCCTCCGTGCTGTCGCTGTCACCTGAACCTGTCTACTTAGTATTGATGGCTGAAGGGAAAAACATGTTACTACTGTCAGTGGACTTTATACTGTTGCAGTGCCTTCTATCCAAATTCCTGGATTTTGCATATCACTAACTGGGTTACTACAGTCGCTTTATTTCCAGGGCCAGAGAGTATATGAGTAGCATAACTGAATAAGCTTGGGGGGGCGACAGGTTAATCAAAAATAAAACTCAAGAACAGTCACAATGAAGAGAATTTTCTCAACGTTTGGAAGCTGGTCCTGGATCCTAATGTCCGCGGCTCTGTCCTCGGGTTTGCTGGATTAGGTAAAGTCTTAATGTACATTAGTTAGTCCTCGTAAAAACATTACTATTGTTAGGTTTCAAATGAAAATGCATTGTTTGAAAAACCATAGCAGCTTGCTACGTTAGAATGGGAAATAAATATAATAAATAGTATTGATTAATATTGTGCTTATGTTCATCAGTTAATTAATAAGTCTTCAAAATATAAGAAATATGTGACAGAATACAGAAGTAAATATAATATGTATTCCTGAGCTCAAACTGTTTAGAATATTATGGAGAAAGGTTTTGTGAATCGTATCTTTCTAAAAGCCACAAAGTGGCATATGAGAGTAGAAAGATTGACGGTAAAAGCAAATTAAAAGAGGCTTTTGGGGGGAAGAGTCGAAGCTGGGGAGCAGGAAGTGTAAAAACAAGCGGGCTATTTTTGAGTGCGGGTGCAGCATTTGAAGTAAGAGCATTACAAAATCAATAACTCCTGATCTCACAGACTCTTGAAAAGAAGAGAGCCATAGGTCCTGGGCTTACTGAATGGTCAATTTCCTTTCTTTTTTCAAATTCATATCAACCTCAGATTTTGCGTTCAGTCACTCATACTTAAACGTAAAACAAGGAATTTTTAACTGGTTATGAAACCCTCAAATTAGAGGTTGCCTCTTTATGAGCTGACAAAGCAAATGAGACAATCAAGAAGAAAATTGGCTTTTTCTACAAACTATTCTCGATGACTGTGTTCAGCTGGGACCACGGACGGGGTCAGAGGTCAAAGATGTACGGCAATGTGTGTTGGTGTATGAACACTAATAAAACAAAATTGCTGTTTTAAATCCATGAAAATGAAAAGTTCATTTTTAGGAGCTTTAATATATACGGAAATTTCTTCTGAAAATCGAAGGTAACGTCAACACTAAAACACATTCACCTTAAACTGGTGGTTGAAAACCAATAAAATATAATCACCATCAACACTAACTATTTAAATCCACTGGACGTGTGCACGTCAGAGGCAGATTGTCTGCTCTAGCTGCTGCTTAGTGGCAGAAAATACTAAAAAGGAACAGGATTGTAATTTGTTATCACTACCACTGGTATAGTTTTCCTAAAGTCTCTTTCCTGTTGGAACATATCTCTGGAGTTTCCAGACTAAAAGGTTTTCTCGGAAGTCTGTGCTTTCATGCTTAAAAATCTAGCTGCAGTCAAAAATGTGGATGTAGCTTAGGGATGCTGTAAAACAACAGAGAGAACAGCATCTCAATCACAGCATGTAGCAATAAAGACTGTTTCCTATTCAGTATGACGGCTGTGCTGTGTCACAGACAGGTTCGTTGGAGAGCATCAAGAAGAAAGGAGATTCATCTGGAGAAGCGGCTGACCATGGAGTCATAAATCCACTTATTACCACAGTGAGAAAAGAAGTGCTCATTGTGAGATATTCTCTCTTTATAGAAGTGCTCCCTCCATGTGCTGCATTGAAGTGGGTTTTGATGTCAGCCACATCTATAATGGATCAGGTGACATTGTTCTGATGACAGCTCCCGATACACTTCTTCTGAGACGGGCACATGGAAATAGGCAAATGGAAACAAATCCTGGTATGAGCTCTTTCCTGTTATTATCTCTGCTCTTTTTTCTTCCTCCGCGATTTCCCCAGGAGCAGGTGCCGCAGTCAGAAAGGGAGGGAGAGAAAAAAAAAGGTACATGGCACATATGGAATCAGACAGCAAGTCAAAATAGTTTATTATTGAACAGGTTTCATAGTCGAGGCACTACCTCACATTTAGTATAGGCACTGAACTACTGCACTGGAGTCACAGCCACCACTCGGTCCGAGAACCAAAGCCTGCCAACCACAATACAGGCCCAACACTGTCATCAATGCGACCTACATCTGCTAAATCAAGAGAGCTGATGGGGATCTTCTATGAAGACTCACTTTTTTTTAATCTCTTCTAGATATTTTTATTAAAAAGAATAAAAAAGAAGCTCTATGTCATCTCTCGTCAGGACGTTATTAACCAAGAGATTTGCCTGTTAATGGAACCGACTCTGACCGGAAACTTTTAAACCAACATTAACCTTTGTTATGATTGTGAAGGGATCCCAGTGGACTGGCAGGCTTCAGTGAGGGGAGTCAGCCTTTCCATGTGGACATTACAACATCCTACTAATCTAACCCAGTCTCCTGGATTCTTCCATACATTTGACTAGTCTCCGTCTTCCATCCAACACGTTTACAAATCACTGCAGGGTCATGAATCTATTACCTTGACAACAATAACCACCAACCATTTGTATTACCATGATAACTATTATCATTATGATATAGATCCTAAAAGTCAGAGCAGCATATCCCCTCTCGTTTCCCTCTGTCTGTGAGAGTATCAAAAGGAACCCTCTCCTCAGCAGTCTAATCTTGTTTGTTTCTAGAGGGATTATCTAGAAGCATAAATTAGGTTATAATAACTTAGTACATCTGTGGCGCAGAGTGGGATCCTCACATCAGCTCCTTCAGCAGCACAATGTGTTTGACTTTTGCCTGCGTATAATAATTTCTGTTATAGATCAGTCCACTATGACCCCTGGCCAAATCTGAGTTGATCAATTGGATAATTTGACCTTTTTGGAAATGTGCTTTGATTGACACGCTCTCATGGCTGGACAGGGGGAAACTGCTAACTTGTGGCTTTGATGGGGGAATTAATTATTTCTCAGCAAACATCAGGCAGCTGCAGTGTCTTCCTGGAGCCCTGTGTAACATTGGGGTTGCCAGGTAACAGCTAAAACACAGTGCCAAAGTATCGGGTAGATAAACAGACAAAAGGTCAAAAAATAGTAACAGCACATACTGAGTGAGGTTCTAGCTCCATATAGAGACATGAGTGTCCTCAGTCTTTGTATCAACCTCTTTTCCCACTTGCTGTCCACACTGTTTCTCAATTCTCTGTCCCAACTGTGAGGGAAAAGTAATTATATATAAAGTTGAATTGACTGTACACTGAAGTTACACAGAAAGTGTGACTGCAAATGTATATTTAAAAACACAAATTTAAGAATTGTTTATTTGTTATTATTTTCTACAGCATTGGGGCTCTCGCATGACACAAATTTGAAAAGTCGTCTCTCCTTATTTTGAATCCCCTAAAACTGGTTTAGTTAAAACCCCTCAGCGTTGTGTTTCTTTAGGTCCACCTTGCTTGATAGTAGTCCACGCTCCCAGTTCGAAACACAGGACTTCTGATATAAACTATTATTTTTTTAGCTAAAGCAACCCTGATGACGTCACTTTCAGTCATGGGGCACGATACTAATCCACAGAGGACGCCGCCAACTTTCTTCACTGGATTAGCTTTCTAACAATGTTGCATTGCAGCAATAACGAATGTTGTCTGGATTTAAGTGAAACTGAATTTTGTTTGCATCAGTTAATATGGTCTTATTGTAATAGAAAGGCTAATGAACTACTCTAGACATGCACTGAATTCCAGATAATCTCCTAACATTCTCCGGATGGTTTGTAGGTGAGAATGCAAATGTCAGAGTGAGAGGCTCTAGACATTATTCAGATTTTTGGATAATATCTGAGGGAACCTATTTGAGAAAACAGGAGATCTATGAACTAGAGGGCACGATGATGACGTTTCTTACAAGCGACCTTACGCAGAACTGAAAAAAACATGATTACAAATATCTCAGCATAAAAAAGAGGAGCCACCCATATAGAAGAAACAGACAAAGATGGCAAGATAGATAGCTTTTGGTAATAACAGCGAAGGTACTGTAAACAAACAAACATGTGATCTGCGCAAGGGCATTGATTCGCTACGTCCTGCCTCTGTCGGCTCGGCGACCCCTCACCTGAATAAAGATTCCTCTAATGTTGTGACTGGAGAATCTCCTGCTGCGTTGCTCATGTCTGAAAACAGCTTCACGGTATAAAGTATTAATATTTAGATTAGATTTATTAATTAAGATTTTTCATAGTTGGATATATATCTTTACGTTGTTTGTGGTATGATGGGGCATGAAGTCAGTGCTGCATGGGCTTGATTAACTGTTGAGTGTGCTGTTTGAAGTGGCAGAGAGTCATTACAGGGATACAACACAAAGTGAAAAGTTTTATAACATAAATAAGTATATATTTAACTTATTTAGAATTTCACACACGTTGACCCGCACCTCCCCACACACAGCAGTCAATCCTCTCTCTTTGTTTAACGTTTCCTGCTTAACACCTTCAGAACATTAGATTCGGTTCAGTAAACCTCCCAAATTACATTTTGCACATACAGTACAGAGCACACGGAAATACTGATCCAATGAGACCATGGAGGTTTTACCAAGTCAGTCAGACAGTTCACCCAGAGAGATCCGAATCAGAGACATGTCTGTACAAACTAGTTTAATACTCAGCTCTGAAAATGATGGACAGCTTTGAAGACCAGTGGTTCTCCAGCTGCCGGGGATTTGGAGATGGCAGCTGTTTGAAGCATTTCAGTTCAAAGCTCCCTCATATGTATTTTGAATTAAATCTATTAAACCCAGAGAATAAAAAATCCACTGATATACACAGATGCTGATAAAATATGATGGTGGCAAATATATATTTGTTCACCTTCCATTCATTTTTTTGTAGACATTTCTCCTTAAGAACCGTACATCAGCTAGCATGATTACCTACTGTACAAGACCAACAAGGTAAAAATAAACAGATCTATGTATATATTCCTATCGAAAAATAATATTTCAGCAAAGCTTTGCAAGAACACACAACTAGTGACAACCACTTTGAGGTACCTGATCTGATCAGCACAACACCACGACACATCTGTCACCTCACAACCTCAATCCACAGCACTAACATCCGGAGGGGTAAAATAAGAACAACAATGAACAATTAACAACAAAAAAACACCATTATATCCATCTTGATTTGTCTTTTCAGGGCCAAATATGAAACAAAACACAACCAGATCATGTGGGTATGTGAGTGTAAGAGGAACACATGTATGCTACCAGCAGGTTTTGACACTGTTCCTCGTTGCCCAGGAAACTGTGTCGATTTTTTCCTGCACGAAAATCATAAAAAGAAAGAAGAAAAAAACAACAACCAGAGAGCCTTTTCATTGTCAGAAAAAAATGACACAATTCTACAAAGCACGCACGAAAGTGAAAACTGTGTAAAGTCAGCTTCTGCCACCGCCGGCTTTGCACCGTGCTGAATGCACCCCCGTTGTTTTGTCAGAACCTGAGTCTGTGGACCTTGTTTTTGTGAATCAAGCAGGCAGCCTATACTGAAACAGGGCCCTGAATGTTTCTTAGACAAGAGGGTAGAGCATATACTGGGTCAAAAGATGTTTCGAGAGGTAACTATACACAAGGCAACTTTTTGGGGGCAATGAAAGAAAGTTTGTTTGCTCCAGAGGATGAAACGTGCCTGAAATGAAGGTGTTATGCTTGTGCATTTGTTTCCATTTTTCAACATTGCTTTATTAAAAACCTATGGAATAATTGTAGGGCTCTTATTGCATTGACCTGTGCCTCAGATTATTTAGATCGTTCAAATCTCACCCAGAAACCCATAAAACAAAATGAATGCTCGTCATAGGAAGCAGGAGCACCATACAAGTAGGATTTCAACCCGTCCTGTAAGAACATTTTAACAAATGCATGTGCATCATCTGCTCAGGGCCTGATAACAAATTACAGCATGAAATTAGCTGCTAGCTGCACTGAAGCATCCTGCTCTTCTGTTCTGTGTATCTCCACCTGCCGTCAGCAGCAGCAGAAGGATTTCCCTCCGGTGAGTAAACAGCTCGACACGTTCGTCTTTGAGGAGCCAGGAAAACACATTCCAGATGCGTCTTCACTGTAAAACAATCTGACACTGAAACGGTCAGCGAGGGAGTCTCGGAGAAAGTTTAATTTTTTTCAACACAACTAAAGAAACCAGAGTCACAAAACAGAGAGCACTGGAAAAGTCCCAGAATTCCTTCGGGACTGCAGTGTGTCAGAAACAGCTGATTCGGGTAAACACACTAACAAACGGCGAATGTGTCTCTGTTTCAGAAATTCGCAAAAACACACAAACTCACGACTTCCCACGAGAATGAGTATTGCACTCATACACAGCCACATACAGTCAGAAGTACACAACTGGGACACAATGGATGTAGTGACATTGCACTTATGGCAATGTTTTTAATGGACATTTCATTAAAGGACTATATGTGTCATATGAATGTTGTTAAAGACAACAAAATCTCCAGCTGCAGCCTTTAAGCCTCATGTAGCTCATTGTTTTGGTTGTTGGGTCCACTGTTTACAGTTGCAGTTTACAAGTGAACAGGTGGATACCAAAAACTGAGATAAAAAGAGAAAAGTATAAAAGCTCTGATGAGACATAGCAAGAAATTTAGAAGTTAAAGGGCCAAATAGATTCTTAAAGAGATGATGGTGGATAGCAAAACAGAAAAGTGTTAAAAAGGCAAATTATTACATTTTGGATTTACATTTTTTCAATCTTTTTGGTGTATTTCAGCAAGTTATATGACAATATAAATAGTTTGTTGCCAAAACTTATTTCCTTCTCCAAATTCATCCATGGCAAAAGCAAACATCCAAGGGTACACACACACACACACTCGCAGTCACACAAATTGAAGCTGCATCAAGTCGGTTAATCAGTGTTGTAAGGATGGTCACAGTCCCCTTCCAGCAGATCTACTTAGCAACAAAGTGATCTGTGTATTCTCTTCAAGCTTTTGAGGTTGGTGCCAATAGAACTGTGTGTGTGTGTGTGTGTGTGTGTGTGTGTGTTTGTGTGTGTGTGTGTGTGTTATTGTGTGTGTGTTCTTACATCTTTGCCGGGACCATGTCGAGCACAGACCTTATAGAATGAGGATATTTTGGCCTGTTTGAGGCTTACAGCTTGATTATAGGGTTTGAATTGGATCAGAGTTATTTTGCAGTGACGATAAAGTTATGGGCTGGAGAATACATTATGTGTCCGTGTCAGGCGAGCGTGCAGTATCTGAGTGAGAAGGAGTGTTTAGGGTTGAAAGTCAGTGCTTGATGAAGCATACAGACTGTGGTGCGCAAGTGTATATGTGTCTGTGTTTGTGTGTACATACAGTATGTGAAGGCTGTGAGGCTTCCACCAAACAAACTAAATTAGGTGCACACAATGCAGCCCAAGAAATAACCAACTGTCAGCTGGCATCTCATCCGAGCTCTTATCTGACTCTGCTAACAAGGTGTGCCAGGATGCAGACCAAAAAAAGCACAAAAGGTGGGGCAAGAGTGGGAAAAGGATTTGTGTGTTAGTGTGTGTGTGTGTGTGTGTGTTTTTTTGAGTGGGTGTTTGCATGCTTTCCTATGATATAAAAAATGCTTATTTTGTATAATTAACTCTACAGTCTTTTTATCCTCCCCTACTCTTTTAAATTAAAAGATGGAGACGTGTAGACAGTATAATCCTGGGACCGGACAATCATTTCGCGTGATCTGACCTCTCTTTAATTATCTATGTTAGATGATTAAATTATCTACCTTACTGTGGCTCTCTCATCAATTTATCATTTTGTAGTAGACTTTGTCTTCAATCACTTTATCATTAAATAAACTCACCATCAAATATCATCACCATGGCATAGGGGTATTAGGTGACACATCAATCTCAGACTAATGCTAATTCCACTGTGACAGTTCCACCTAGTGCATCTGCTTCAGCTGTAATGACTGATTGTTCCAGTACCTCAAATCTGAATGGAGAAGCAGATGACACAAAGCTGTGTCTCAATTTAGGAGCCGCGTTCTTAGTCGGCTGCATTCGTAGATCGATTGTGTCACAGCAGCGCAAGACTTTCCCAATAAGAAGTCTCCTCCAAATGCAGCCGACAAATGTGTCCTTCCAGCCCATGAGGATCAGAGGCCCTGATTCATTATCATTCAGTTCAACTGTTTTTCAAAGAGGAAATGGCAGCAAAAAGCGTTGCGAAAAGGTCAGGACAATGTATTCTTAAATGTAAGTATTCGACCGAACAGCCAAAGAAACATGTTTATCAACCAAAGAACATTTTCGTCCATAGCTTTGTTGCTAGGCGATGGTCGTAGCAGCTTGATAAGCTGTTAATGCACTAGGAAGACCAGACTGTATCGTTTAGTTCTGGCTGTGTAGACCGGGTCCTTCGCAGGATGTGGCAGCTGAATTGAGACACAGCTCAAAAGAGGCAACATGATACCAGCCAAAAGTGAACACTGCAGCAGCCCATCCTTTTTGTTTCCTGTGTGGCCTGGTCTGCCGTCTACAGGTCACTGAATCTGTCACAGCAGCTCCCTCCATCATTGTTTATCCCCGACTCTTACACACACGTCTTTAGAGAATCAAATGCTCCTTCAATATGCCCTACACACATTCACATTCAACCTGCTGAGATTATGTGGCCGTGTGAATCACAGACCACCTCTGAATGATGTCTGACTGATCTGACCTCAATTCGTTTTTTGTGCATTCACAACTTGTTTATGGAAGGGGCATCGGAAACCCAAACAGACACACTGAATCAACGTAACGGAGACCGTAACAATAAAACACCAATCCGTACTGTACGATTTTGTATGGTAATTGGAAAAATGATGAAGCCTAGAACCAGTTATGGACAAGTATCTGACAAAGGAGTCGTTAGCTGGACCTCAAGATGCTTTAACTATGCACAAGTGCCTTCATTGCTCCAAAATGTGGCAGAGTTAGCATCAAATGCACTTCCTCTTTTCATACATCATCTGGCTTCTGAGTTTGAGCTAAAAGAGACAATGTTCAGCCATCAATCATAAAGCTTGAGGGGAATATAATGTTTACATTATTATTTATCTTTCAGGATGCTTCAGTGCAGCAGGTGCTGTTTGCATTCATTCCATGAGCTCCTGAATCTCCATTCTGCAGTGTGAGGAAACATTGGAGTTTGCTGATCTGCTGCTGCTGTGCTCAAGTCGTAGCAAAGGCGGGTTATATGAGTAGCAAAGCGAGATGCTGACAAGTTCAACCACAGTCAATTCTTCACCCACTACACATTAAGAAAACACAGTTTGAGGCGCCTGCGGAGTGACAGTTATCAAGGGCCACTCATGTTGACACCATGGTAACGTGGCTAGCAGTTCTAAATGTCACAAGTAATGTATACAACACTGCAACAAAAGGAGAAGAACTAAAACAGACATTCACATTCCCAGAACGTCACTGGTCGTAGAAAAGTGTTGAAGCTTGCTGTTGCAGCAGCCGGTGAGAGCGATGCTGCTGCAATGAGGAAATACAGATATGGCCCTATGTTCCTTTATTATCCAGCAAAGTACCCTGCTTTTATTCTGAAAAATGCTCAACAGTTCAAAGGCGTGTGGTTTCTTCACACACAGCGTGTGTGCGTGTCGTTTTTTTTGCTCATGTGTTGTCTTCCTCTGATTTCCCCCGAGAAGAAAATCCGTTCCTTTTCTGTTCTTGCCAGTCCCAGCAGTCAGATTGACTGGTCTTAATCCTGTATTCGTCCATCTCTGTCACAAACGGTCTCTGCAGATCACATTTAAGAAATGCTCGTTGAAGGTGACAAGTATATCCCAGTCCATAACAAGACGAATCCATGAGTGGGACATTAAGATAGAAAAGTATCTCAAGTGTGATCTGTGGATCCAATTCCTGTGTTTCTGCACGTACATGACTACACTATCAATGCTGCTTTGCATTATTTCCTGTGTGTGTTTGAGTGTGTGCATGTGTCACACTGTTTCCTGTAAGCTGAGGGCTTCCACAGCATTACTGGGTCCCTGTGCGACGCCACCAATGACAAAGAGCCTGCTGGTTGTCTGCAGGAGTGCAGAGGAGGAGCGTGCAGTGGGCATGGGTGCCACATACTCCCAGCGCCGCTTCACGGGGTTGTAGCTCTCCACTGTGCCCAACGGCGTAGGCTCATTACCTGCAAAATGGAAAGTTAAAAGTTAGGATGACAATGCTAATCAGGATTAGCCAGTTCACATTGACAACCACTGGAAACAAACAGATACAGATCTTCAAATTTATATCACACAAATGTGGATAACATGTACTTATCACACCTCCCACCAGCAACTAGTCCTCACTCATATGTAGGCGTAGCTTCAGGAGTAGAGAAAACTTATTAAGTCAGTCAAACACACGCACGCGCGCGCGCGCACACGCACGCGCACACGCACACACACACACACACACACACACACTGCACTTATATACATGTAAACACGGCCAAATGCAAAGAAACGAAGGTGACACCTCCCACAGTGATGAAGGATTCTCATGACTCAACTCCCCCTGCTGCCATAAACAGACTACAATGGTCTTTTGATATCTATAGGTTATTGTTAGTGCACAGTATGTGGTAAACTGTAGGTAACAGCAGCAGGTTTACAAATAACTGCAATCTAAAATGTTATCCAGTACACACTGGTTTAAAGCGGATCTACACAACAGTTCAGTTTGAAGTCAGTTGTTTACTGTGACAGTGAAGGGAAACACTACCTTCTAGTCTTGATGACTCTAAGTGCTTTACACTAATACAGTGCAGCACTTTCTCTATGAGAAAATTAGATAATGGGTCCAGAATCTTGCCCAAGAACACTTAGGCATGTGAAATGGGGAAGCTGGGATTGAAATTGCTGACCTTCTAGTTAGAGGACGACTGCTCTAACCCCTGAGCCATACTGTCGGGGCCCCTCTGTGCAGCTGGAAAGCATCATAGTCCTGTAGCCTTCAAATCTTGGAAGGCCTAAGGGCACTGCTGAGATGGATCATAGCACTCCTGTAACTTTGTTGTACCCACGATGGTCACTGCAGCTGAACCAAATATCTCTTTTCTTTATTTCACACATTTTTCTTAAAGGTCAACAACCGGGCACCTGCATGAGCCACGATGCTCAATGTTTTCATTCATTTCATGTCGCCCAAGTTACTGTGATTTAGTAGCTGCTCCACAAACTCCACAGGCTGACACCAACAGGAGAGAAAGAAAAGGACAAAGACCTAAAAATCCAAAGAGCGTATTCAGGAAAGAAGCTTTAATATATCGACCACATGTTGGGTGTCACCAAGGATTCAACTTGTTCCTCAGCTCTGCTCTGATCTTCCTTCTTCATCCTCTGTCTCTCTTCCCCTCCCCCTCAGCTCCTCTTCTCCACCTCAGGTGCTATCCTCTCTGACATTATACATGCCAGCGCTAAATTGTTGCCGTTTCCATGGAGACCTAGATCACAGCAAGTCCCCAAATGATACACTGTGTCTTCATAAAACATGAGGAGCCGAGGCCTGAGCAGCCCCAGATTGCTTTGAAAAGTCCGACTTCACTGACACTTGTTCTTTCAACAAAATGACCCCCCCCCCCCCCCCCCCCCTTCCTGCCACTGCTTTAGTTCTCAGCCCACGTCATATCAATTTACGGGTCCCGCCTCTCTTCCGCTGTTCTGCTCACTCGCGTCTTTTGACCTCCATTCATCCTCTTTGATTCCATCCATTATCTCCTCACATTATTTGGTCTTTGGCGTCATTAAGTACATTTTCTGGCTTCATCTCTCTTCTTCATAGAATTTTTTCCTCATGTGTTCTTATCACATTTTTCTTTCTACTTGATAAGACTTAAACCTTTGCATCTCCTTTCACCTGAGCTCTTCTTTCTCCTTAACCCTTCTCTAGTCAACTCTCCCTGTCCTTTAGGCTTCACTTTTTCCTCTTTGTTGTCTCTCATGTTAAATTGTCTTCCTGGCTCCCGCTCCTGTCACCTCTCCAACTCGCTCCCTCTGTTGCATTGTTCTTTGTCTCACCAGTTCTCTTGTTCTTCACCTCCTCCTGAGAGAGCTTTCATTTCGCTCCTCTTCTCATTGTCCAACTTCATGCACACATGCATTTGGTACAAAGAAATGAATCAACATTAATCAGTTTCCTTAGAAAAGGCTTCTTTAAATGAAAGGAATTCAGAGTATTTAAGCTTCTAATAGGAAATTATCTGAAAACCGATATTGCATGATAGTCATGTACACGTGGGATTTGTTAAACGTAGCGAGAAAAGA
The DNA here is from genome assembly GCF_949316205.1 of Platichthys flesus. Lineage (NCBI taxonomy): Eukaryota > Metazoa > Chordata > Actinopteri > Pleuronectiformes > Pleuronectidae > Platichthys > Platichthys flesus. The sequence goes on along the minus strand of NC_084951.1, from coordinate 5,335,030 downwards.
GAACAAGGTCGGCAATAATTGCTTAAATTATCTATGTTGAATTCACCACTAGTAGTCAAGGGTGAGGCAGTTTTTCGTCTTGTCTTCTGGAAAACAGTCATGTGATCGGAACAGAAGGATAGTTCATGACTTATAGGACCCTGTCAAGAAGCTTACCTGGGCATCTGTGTCCTATTGTTTCTGACAGTTTCTGCACATCTAGACTAGAAATCATCCTCAGAGTTTACAAACTGAAAAAGGGCCAGCAGCAGTTAATAAATCTCCATTATCAAAAACTCAAGGAGTAATGTGGACCAGGGATTTATTTTTAAAACTTAAAACGTATTGATGTGGAATGCGGATGTAATCACAGTGCAATGATCAAACAAGATAATTTACCATGTCTGTTTGAAGCTTGCTATCCTCGCCTGCAGTTTGATTTACCACTTTATATACACTATACTATTCTATACTACACTATACTATACTGCTATCTATAGAGATAGTACAACTTTGAAGTAGTAATTGTAGTAGTAAACAGACCTGAGGAAACTGAAGTGTAGAGGACCAGACTATCTCCACATAGACTATTTATGACTATATAGACATATTTATGACTATACTACTATCTATAGAAAGCTGCTTAGTAGTAAAGCTAGGAACAGAAATTACCGAAAGTAAAATCGAGAGCACCAGACTATTTCCACATAAACTATATATGACTATAAAGATGTGTTTTTAATGTATTGTGACTTACATATAATAAGACTCCATCAAGCTTGCTTCATTTGCTTCGGAATTTCATGAAAACACCAATTTGTGGGCATTTTTGCGGCAAAAAAAGACATCAATTACAATTTTGTTAATTTTCATCAAAGTTTACATGGAAAATACAAATTAACTAAAAAAAATAAAGAATACATTCAGATGTGTTGATGGAGAGGTGATGGCAACAAGGACTAAACGAAGGACTAAGCTGTTCACACACAGCTGGAGGTGAGTGCACTTCAATAGAGTGAGGTGAACTTCAAATGAACTGTGGCTTTGCACTGAGATCTGATTGGATGGATTATAAAATTATTCTCATTCATGGCACAGCCTACTATTCTACCCTTTGCCATCTTTAGATATTCACCATAGATGAAAGAGTCAGAGGATCATCAAAGTAATTTAAATCCATTCTGATGTGTCCATGACCCTCTTGTACCAAAATGTATTGTGATCAATGCAACGACTGGGAAGACATTTACATAGAAACCACAACTGTGAGCCTTATTCTGACAAGAGAGGAATCATTTAAATACATGCCATCGTCAAAGAGACTCAAGGTTCCGTACAGCTTTTCTCTAGCAGGTCATTGATCAGCAGCAGCTACAGCAGCTCGACTGGTCTTTAACCTAAGCGCTCCTCTGTTCCCCTCACTGGTTACCAGTGGCTGCCCACATCCACTTTAAGTCACTAGTACTTGTGTAGCATGCTGTGAACGGATCAAGCCCAGTTTACATCCAGGACATGGTCAAACGTTCCACCTCGGCCCGTCCACTCCGCTCTGCATCGGCCAATCAGCTTGCTGCTCCTTCACCTCGAGCTATACACTCAACAAAATCACGACTGTTTGCTGTCCTGGCTCCTAAATGGTGGAACGAGCTCCCCTTTGACATCAGGACAGAAGAAAATCTTCAAATCTTCCGCCCTAGACTCAAGACACATCTCTTCCGACTACACCCGGAAAAAAGTTGAGGTTTCATAACAGTTGTCAACTCTGGTGTTTATATAAATAATGTATAGATACCAAACAATATTATTTAGTTTAGTTGCACTTAGATATTGCACTTACATGTAGCACTTATAGTTTTGGCTTTGCCATGCTAATGTATTAGCATGATTCTTGCTGTTCTGGTTAAATGCACTGATTGTAAGTCGCTTTGGATAAAAGTGTCCGCTAAATGATGTGTAATGTAATGATCAAGTGCTAAATGAGCTTGAGAGACGGTTTTTCAAGTACAAACTGTGACATAATGAATAGCACCAGTGCTCTAAACCCTAATAGTCATGTCTTTCTGAAAGAGATAGCTCTGTTTCATTTGATCGATTGTATGATTCAAAAACTGAGAACTCGAGGCATGAACTATTTCAGTTCACCAGAATCTTAGACGGAAAAAATACAGACCGGGATGCAGAGACCCTCTGGTACTGTAGTGCTGGTACTCTTCAATGAGCCATAAGAAGACATGTGTTTTGAGCTCTTCAGACTCTGCAAAAGAGAAGTCATGATCCCAGTGAGAACTGTTTCTTTTGAGCGGAGTATAACAGGAATATGTTTTATTTTGTTTTATATATGTAACAAATAAAGCTGTAACTGTAATAAATAGAAATCAAAGTATTATATGTTGGGGTTTTTTGGTGCGCTTTTTATTTATTTAGGCTACTGTTAAATGTGTCTAGAACCACCACTGAAAACTGTTATATGTTGTCACTGTGGTCTATGGTGCAGAGTGAATTTAGTGTTCATCGTACCTGGTTTATCGGTAATAAAAGATTTTATAGTCAATGCTTTTTGTAAAATTAAACAATTTTTTTTATTACTCTTCACAATTGAAGTCTGTGTTTAAGTTTGAATGATTTACTGAACTGTAGTTATTTTTCAAATAGATTATCATTGGGCTATTTTAGAGGTCTCTTAACTGATGTTTGCCTATTTATTAAATTTGTATTCATATTGAAGGTGTCAGTTGTCCAAATATTTTACATATGCACAAAGCCAGTTAACATCATCTAAATTGTTACAGAGCAGCCCACCAATGGGAGCTAAACAGACAACAGACCCCCCCCCCCCCCCCCCCCCCCCCGCTCTTGCCTGGATGTCGTAAATGTGGAATGTGGGTCAGATGACATCTTGTAAACAGAGCATCATTTGGCAGGATTTGGGAAAACAATGCATAATCTAATTCAGCACAGTCATGTGGATACTGAGGGAAGGTAGCATGCTAACATTGGCCAAACTCGGCAAACCATTACCTTGACTGTGGCTGCCTAGTCTCATTTGTCCTTCCAATGCTTCATGATGTAATGTAGTATTGCACTGTTGATTCACTTAGCCCAGGGGTCGGCAACCTTTTTGACAATAAGTGCCAATGAAACATTTTCTTGTTACTTAGTGTGCCATATCAACATTATTTATATTAAGTTTTATTATTGAACCACATTAATATTTCCAACAGACATGCCATTTTATTCCATAAATATAGGCTTTATATAGAACAACACTGTATAGAAGCATGTTCATCTCATATGATTGCAATTATAAGTTTGTCAATAACCCCACCAACCACACTCATATTCAGAATTGCGAAAGCTTGCTTCAGTCACATGGTTTTCGTGAGTGTCAAAGACTTTGAGAGAGTTGGCTTCCCATACCAGGACACTGCACGTTTGAATGATTCTCCCTTGTCTGCCTCATCTTTGAAACTTCTTCTGTGCCTTGTCTCAAAGTGCTGCTTAACACTGGGCATTCGGGACACAACCTTTTCAAAACATAACAGGCACAATGCACGGCCCTTATGAAAAACAAAGCCATAGTCTTCTGCCTATCAGGGCGGAAATGTCCGTATCATCGTTTTTTTTAACAAGCGGGCATGCCTTCACCAATAAATCTGAAAGGCTACACTTCACAGAGAATCTGTTCACCTCTTTCTGACCTGCTGTTGCTTCTATCAGGCAGTGAGAGAAGAGCCTGGCGCTTCATTATAAACTGGAGGCACAACAAACCTGTAGCCGAGCTCATGGCCGTGTTTGATCTGTGCTGTGAACAGTGTCACTACATGGCCTATTTTTAGCACTAATTCTTGACCTCCTAGCTCACACTGCACCTATCAGGGGTTTAGAGTAGATCGGGTGTTTAGTCCCTGCTGGCAGTTGCTATGGATGTTTAGTCAGACATTGACCTCTGGACAGTTGCAGACAAGCTACAGCTCAGGGAAGCTGTGCTGCTGCAGGGGGCTCCTGTGCAGACCCCGATGAAATTTTAATATTAATTTCTACATACATTTTCTTATCCGTCTGTCGGTCTCGTTTGTCTCTTTTGTATTTGACTGAGGGTGGGGCTCAGTTTCTCCTCACACAGGAGGATGTCAGAGACTTGAACATATAACATCAGGCGAAGCAAAACAAAGCAGTGGACCAATCTCAGAGCTCCTCGGTTACCGTTTGATCACAAATTAACTGGGCTTCAGGCCAAGACTTAATGTTCTCTTCACTGTACACTTTTTACAGTATAACTAGTTTCTTTTGACCATTTCTTAAAACAAAATACAAATACTTAAAAAGACAAATACATCCAAATTAACGTCCAAAAGACATTTTGCCAAATTTCTATTAACACCTATCTGCATATGAATGAAGACCTATAAAAAGCCGATAACTGAAGCATTTTGGTAAACGTGTTCCTGCCCAAAGGTTGGTCAAACTAGAAATGAAAAATCTGAATGTCACAAAATGTTGCTGCTCGCCTGCAAATTCTGATGCAAAATTTATTTTAGAGAGATACCACTATCTACCAGCCACCACCATTATGTCTTTAATATAGAATGTTTTTTTGGCTAAGTACAACTTAGTAAGAACTCATCTAATTGGCCTCATATCATAAAGTTCTTTTGGATTTTCTGGTTTATTGATTTCTTCAAATATGGTTATATCTACACAAACAAGGTCAGAACCCAAAACTCCACTGACACAGCCTTGATATTTATACAGACTTTACTGTATGTTAACAGTAAAATATGAAACTTAACTTCAGAGAATCGTTATGGCAGCTATGAAGGTTAGGTTTAATGCAAGAGCATAATTTATCTCGAAAAATGATGAAATCTTCTGTTCTAAACAGCATGGACACATCAGAACCAACAATGAATCATCACAGAGTTCACTGAGGTGAGACTCAGCGGGATCGTGATGGAGAACGTTTGTTAGCTGCCCTGTTGACTAGCTGCTCCCACCTGGCCTGCTGGGATCCACATCACTGGAAATGTCGGACAAAATTTTCAAGAACAATAAGATCTGGTGTCCACAAAGTGATGAGTAGTGTAAAGCAAAGAATTATTGTTTTTTAGTGTTACTAATGCTGACGACTCACCAAAAATGTGCATTATCTACAGCTGTTTGTGAACAGGTCTAGTGAATGGACTGTCTCTAGACTTATGAAACAGTTTTAGACCCAAAATACTTTGTCAATTACCCTACGACAGGAAACATTATTTAAGCATTGACACATAACTTATTTTCAAGGGTTCTTCTAAGTCGGTCAAGGCTACTTTTAGCTTAAAGATGTTTTGTGAATATGTATGAATATGGTAATGTACCTTGACCCACAATGTTTTTAATTGAAAATCATATATTTAGTGTTTCAAAAGCACAGCACTGTGTTATCCAAGGAAACTTTAGCAAACTCTGTTATCAACCATAACTTAATACTGAGTGGCAGACTGGATCACTAATTAGCTGCAGATACAAAGCCTGTCCAAATGGAAGAGATTTACTGACATAACCTTCATGTGCTCGAGTGTTTTTTGATGTTTTGGACGTCCTCTTACATTTTACACAAACATAATGAAGTGCAAACTAGAAATCGAGCAAAACAAAGCAGCTTTAAAAGTTGTGTAATATGGTCGTGACATCGCTTGGCCTTGTGATGTGGAGCACAGTATAAGCAACAAGAATAAAAAGATGCTTATGAGAGAAAAGCACAGACTGTTTTTCTCTATCTGTCTACAACTGTAAGAATGACAGCATTAGCATGCAGCGGTGACTCACCAAGCAGAGACCAGTCATCCTGTTTCAACCTGTTCAAGGTATTTTTCATGATTTAAAAGAAGCTTCATTGAACTCTGAACTTTTTATGCCTTTTCATCATAACTGTAAATTTAATAAGCTTTAATATAAGTTAACCTTCATTTATTCAAGTCTCGCTTAAGAAAGGTCAGAGGTTAAAGAGATAAAAAGTTCTGTGCATTTGTTAAAAAAACAGCTCAGCACTGAGTATACTGTCAAGCGTATTCCCATGAGTAGTTTTTAACAAAGTGCAGTCAACCGGAAGAGAGACCATCCTTTTTAGCAGAAACCAGTTCTCTTCAGTGGGCTTTCACACATTTTTTTCCCAAGATACTTGTTGAACCTGCCCCAGTTTCTTCTTTGGATTTTTGCTGCCCCTGTGTTTTCTGTCACTTCACATGAGCCCTGATGTGGTTATGGTTGTATATGTTGTAAATTGTTTCATGCTGTCATTCAAGTAGAAGTAGTAGAACTATCTATCTATCTACTACTAGCAATCTGCATATCAACGATGACCAGTGGTGACTGTCCGCAATAATGAATTGAGTTACATTGTTGTATTACATTACATGTCATTTGGCTGAGGCTTTTGTCAAAAGCGACCTACAATTAGTCACTCAACATTCATGAGAGGCCATTAAGGGGTTCAGTATCTTGCCAAGGACACTTCGGCATGCAGATGGGAGAGAGTGGGGTTTGAAACGGCAACCTTCTTGTTGAAGAACCACCACTCTAACCACTAGGCCACACCGCCCCCAACTTTGTTGTAACTTTGATAAATGGTGTAAAGATGGGAGCAGGATGAGATATATTTATCTTCACAATGTAGAGAAGATAGTGTAGTAAAATAGATGATTTGTTGTCAGTTTTATGAAAATCAAATCTGAATTTCGAGCAACATATTCATTTAAGTTTTGTAGGCAACCTGGTAGCACAGTATTTGGGATGCTTTATTGAAGTATATAGAGTTGAACACATACAAGATGGTATTTTCTACATTGAGATATACCTTTTTTTAATGTAGAGTTAATGACTGAGGACCAAATACTGATCCTTGTGGGACACCTTTATCAACCCTGTAGTAATATGATTATAAACAGTCAGCCTGTTTCAGATGAGTTAAGCGTATACAAGGAGTAGGAAATCATTGGCTATTTTAATCGAAACATACTGCACTATAGACTTTTCTTGTCTTCAAAACAAAGCACTTTACACTATAAGGTACATTCATCTTTTCACATACATTCATTCCGTGCTTCAATATGCAGTGCTTGTGTGAGTGTGTGTGTGTGTGTCGTGTGTGTGTGTGCAACTACATTACAGATGCTCTTTGATCTCTGCAGATGTATTTTCGTCTTTTATTTCCCAAGTCAAAAGGCAGAAGGTTTGAAATGTGCCGTAAACAGCTATGATTCACAAGCCCCCAAATACCCCCATGGATTAGATGGAGAGAGAGTCAGAGCTGACACACAAACAGAGAACAATCTATCTACCTCTTTCTCTTTTACTCCCCCTCAATGTGTCATTTTTACGTTAGCCATCAAGGACACGCACGTCCATTTCATCCTGGTACCTCATTCAGTACTCTCTTTCCTTTCTCAATGTTGTCTGCTGAGTTTCTAACTGAGTCTTTCAACAGGATAGAACTGGTGTTTTCTCTCACACACACACACACACGCGCACACACGCACACACACACACACACACAGATGTCAGTCTGCATTATTGACTATCACTCTGAGTTCTGCACAGAGAGAAGTTGCTTAAGTGAATAAGGCCTTTATGGGAATGTGTTAAAAAAAACAATCTAACGACGAGGTATTAATCAATTTGAAACAAATTAAACCTAACTTCTTTACCGGTCTTTACCACATTGGTGATGTCACTGAGTTTGCTTTGAAAAACTAGAGTGATGGTTGAGATAACTGTGAGCCTCTACTCCATGTATTAAACATTTAGGCTTGTATCCTTCAGATTTCTGCCTTTCTGGTTGGATATTTTGTATTTAAACATCACAGAAGAAGATAAACATGATGGATGTGAACTCTAGGGGGCTGTAGACACACTGCAGTACCAGTGTTAAAGCTGCTGATTTCAGAAAAGGTCTCATATTATTCTACAATATCTCAAATTGAAGCAGTATTGATTTGTAGATGACATTGAGATGGAGAAGCAAAATAATTTCCCATTTAATATGGGATGTTAACACCAGTTTGCAAGTGTATGTGTGTGTGTCATCTTGCTGATGCGTGTAAATGCAGCGAATAGAGTCAATATCTGCTTAACAAGCATGTCTTCAAGGAAAGCTGACCTCAGATTAATTTGTAGAATTGCTCAGTCTCTCTTCATGCCAGTTTGTTTACTTTAACAAATGCAGCTCAGTCGAGGAGAAAATTGAAAGTTAATGGACATCTAATTTGTGTGTGTGTGTGTGTGTGTGTCTGTGTGTGTGTCTGTGTTTTTGATAAATAAGAACAGCTATGCTGTTGAGTTGCTGTGAGTGAAGACTGAGATTACTTGCAGTTCAGCATTAAAAAATACTTACATGTCCAATACTTAGTAGAGACATGCTTTTGATTTGCTTGGGCAACATGATGCAATATCATCGACCTGCAGAGCCCCTGCCCATCCCCCGTTCTACACGTACGCACGCGCAAGGTTCCAAACATGTATTAATGGAAGTATAACTAATGGTAAGCTCTGAATGTAAATGAATATAGTGTAATTTAACAAATTACTTTATTATTATTTATAGTTTAGGAGTAAGGTTGATGTTTTATGAGTTAGCTTTGTTAATAAACAGTACCTTAATGTGTGTCTTTACATTTTGTATTGTCCAGACATTCTGCATTATATATTTAAGATGTGTTGCTGTTTTTAAATAGCCTGTTGCACTTCGTCTTTCGCTTACTATGCCAACACAATTGTAAAGGGTAATTGATACAGTACAGTCCATTTAAGTTGAAAATCTATTGCACATTTTAAAGTAACTTATAATTGAAAAACATTTTCAATTATAAGCCTTTTGGAGATGAGTTCATATCCTTGTACTCACTTTAATATTCACAGTAACAGAAAGTTTGAACAGGGTTTCCCAAACTTTAGATTTTCTCTAACATATGATTTTTCCTCCAAGGAGGGTTAAGGACGATATTGTGTGAAATACCCTACTAGTTTTTATAAATGTTTTGCCACAGTGAAACAGAACGCTTTGCTGACAGGGTTGAGAGGAGATTAAAACTAGAAGGGTACCCGCCATAACGAAAGTGCCGAAGGATGGAGTAGAGGCATCAAGTTACTATCGGTGCATGTATGCAGGGGGTGTCCACAACATGTAAAACTACAAGCATGCCCTCTCATGTGATATTGGTTAATGCAATTTGTAAATCCACCAATAAACATGCACAGCAATAAACAACCATTGAGTCAAAAACGATGGCAACCCGATAGAACTGAGGGATGATAGACAAATAAATGCACTGGTAGCATACCAGTGAACAGCTTTAAGCAGCACTCTGTTTCTCCACTGAGATCTGACATTGCTGTGGCCAAAGGTAAAACAAAAGCACTTCAAGTTTCCATTAAAATCACACAAGATGAGTATAGAGTTAAAAAACTATATATATATATAGTGTTCATATCCGCATATATGTGTGTAAGCATACAGCTGTTTAAGATTCATGTTCATTATGTAGGCTGTTTTAAGTTATTAAATGTTTATATTGATAAATAATCAATGATAAATCAATAATAAATATCCATGAACTTTTTATAGAAGACAAGAAGATGTATATATAGATATTAATAGTGTTGGCAGCCTTGAGTTGGTATGTGAAACTGGTGGTGCGCGCGTACTCTACTATTTTACATTTTCCATCTCTGGTTTAAATGGAACAATCCATTAAACATATGAGGATCAATTTATTTTTCATTAGGATTACTCGGCCTGTGAAAACATTTGCATAATGCCTCATTGACTTTGGAGACAGTGTTCTAAAGTCGGAAATAAATAGACAATTTACAGTGAGAATTTACAAATGGAGTCAGAGACATGGCTGTTAACCAGGAGCAGGAGACTGTCTACATAAAAATGCATCCTGTGAAGTAAAGGTCACGTGACCGATGCTGGTAGCTGAGCAGGTGCTTCTGCTACCGAGTTAATCTGCCAGCCCGTTCACAGCCAGTAGATCTCTATCTGCGGCGCAACCTGTTGAATGTTATCTTACACACAGACTAGGTGTGCATTTGCCGAAGTATGCTATTTTAAAAAGTGGATCCAATTGAGAAACTGCAACTTTTAGACAGAACTGCTGACCTAAAATGAAGGCCTGAGATCAGGGGAGTAATGAGGGTAAACGCAAGTAATCACAGTTTACGTACCTTTTTGAATACAAAATAGTATTAAAGCACCTCTTACGGCGGTTTACTCACTTGTTATTGTCTGATTTATTAAACTTTTAGTCAAATTCAACACCATTGTTTACTAAGAATTATATGACAGTTCAGAGCAAAACCTCACCTTGCCCCCCCTCCTTCTCACGGTTGCCTGGCACCTGACCCCTGCTCTCTTGTCTCTATAGCGTACAGCCCTCGCTGCTTGCACACAGAAAGTTTGGGTCCTCCCTGTATGAACCGTTCCATGTGATGCAGCAGCTCATCAAAACGGGAAACAGACATATGATGACCTTTTCCCTTTTAACAGCCAAACACAGATCAGCTGTTCCCCCTGATCCTTTAATGTCAGTCATAAGCGAGTTTATTCTCTTTTTACTCTCCCCTAAAAATATGATAATGCCGACAGATATTCAAACAAATATATATTGAGTGTACATTTTGGCCTACGTTTCAGATGGTTCATGTGAGTCCATCTTTGGCTTTTAGATGTATTGAATTAATTGCTCTTGTTGAGAGAGAGAGAGAGAGAGAGAGAGAGAGAGAGAGAGATCAAAATTATACCATGAAATGAAATGAGGGCTAGCACAATCAGATGGTTTGGGAAAGTTACAATCTTCTAAAAAATTGTACAATATGAGAACTGTGAAAAATATTCAAAGTTTACTTAAATGTTGTTTTCAAAAAGTTATGCTTGCATGATCAGTAACTTAACTATTTTTTGCAGTGCTCAAATAAACTAAGTTATTAATGTAAATAACAAAACAGGTTGATGACAACTTTATGGCCTAATTGTCACTGCTGACTCATCTTCCCAAGTCCATTGGGCTGATGTCGCAGGTCACAGGGTTTGTGATAAAGGTCTTGGTAGCCGAGCCTAGAATCTAGAGCTCTAATATCACCTGAAGTGTTGGTGTATGAGTTTCATTTTAGAAAAGGTTCAAATATATAGATTTATGTACTAATTGGTTAATGATATTTGTTCTGTTATGACAGACACAGAAGTGTCGTTGAGCTAAGTCCTATCATCATAATTTTTCAAACACACATATACAGATATTATAATTTGAGGGAAAAGTTTGTTATTGTACAACTGTAGTAGAAAAAAACAAAAAATAACAGACAAATGTGCAGTCACATACTATCAGACACATTGTTGTGTCTTACTTGTGTTGCAATATACCAAAAACAAACAGGATCATTTGTTTTCTAAAAACAGATAATAGGTTTTCTATTATCTATACAGTAGGCTAAGGCCTTTGTAAGGTATGCAGCATTAATAATCAGAAAAAGGTGAATCAACTATGGACGTTATTTACTACTGTGACTGTCTCTGTTGTTCTGTCTCAACTTTCTTACCTCTCCAGTCAAAGCACAGCGCAGTATTTGACTGAGAAAAAAGAATACGCTGAAAAAAGAGGGGTAAAAGAATGGAGGTGCTGACCTAGACCACCAGCTGCGATGACCCTTCCTCCCAGGCAACCTGCCACAAAGTCAGCCCGCTTCTCCCTCATCCTGGACATTCGGCTGGGTTTGATCCAGATGCCTGTTGGAGGAGAGAAGACAGTCAGCCACAACAGAATAGACACAAGTTTCACATTCTGAGGAAATAACTACACAACAAAGTACTTAATGTACACACTCACACATCACATATCACCCAACACATATGTGAGCATCACATTCCATTGCATTCAATGGGACAATATTCTGCTGCAATATTTGCTCCCATTCAGCCACTAGAGCATTAATCAGGGCAAACAATACATTTGGATGATAAAGCCACAGTCATCGCTACTCGTTCATATCGTGAGGAAGGATTGGTTTATCTAAATTAGCTACAGATCCTGTCATTTGTCCTCCTGTTATTGTTTGCAAAAGCTAATACATCATCATGAATGATCACTAGAGGATGCAGCTACAGCTTAAGAAAAACCTTTTTGAAATATATGCATGGCATTTGGGGATTTCTTTGACTTCTCTAGGATGTCACTTATCATATGACATCATATGTTGTTATATGATGATGTTATTGGGTTATTTTGTCCCACACAGACTCACAAACAAGATGTGATCCCCACCAACAGGAGTCAGCTGCAAGACTCATATTAAATTATAGTTGAGCAACACCAGGGGTAGAGCTCTCATTTTAACTAGTTATTTTCTCGCCAACACTCACATACGTACAATCATGACCTCTTGAAGGTGAGTAAAAAGGAAAATAGAAGCAAATAGATTCCAGTGTGACTGTATCACCCTCTCTGATGGAGAGAGGAGTTCATCAGCTTCATAGAACCTCAGTATGTGAGACGGGCAAGCTCACGTCTGATCTCACGTCTCACCTGGCCACCACATCTGTTGCCTGGGATAAGCAGCATGATGGTGGATCACCGTATCGTTCAGTGGATAGATGGACGGGTGAACAAATGAATTTTCATTTGACAACACAATGAGCTTAGTTCCAGCGAACAGACGGGGTTTGTTTGTTAATGTACTTTACTGCAGCCAAGTCTCCCAGCACCGAGGAGACAGACCGCCAATTAAAATGTTGCCAACAGTGAGCGTGAGAGACACTAGAGAGAGGGGGATGATTGTAAAATGAGTTTAACAAAACAACTGTTGGTGTTGTTAAGAGGCAGGTGCAGTTGTTCTGTGAAGCATTTATATTCCCACTGCTTTTCAGTTTTTTTATGAACTTATGGTAAAATTTGCTTTTCACCACCCAAGAGAATTAAAAGTAAACAACACTTTGGTGGAAAAACTTAGAGGAAGAGAGAAGGACGAAAAAAAGCTCTTGAGAAATGAGGAATCATCACTTTTTCAAAGGAGAGGGTTGCAGTGCTTCTGTAAAGCAGGCTGCAGGGGAGTAATGGCAGAGTTGCAGAGCAACTAAATGATAATCTCTGAGTCAGAGGACGGACATGCAGAGCCCCCAGCAGTCCACTAATAGATTCGCTGGCTGCAACAGATCATCTATTCAGCTGTGGAAAATGGAAAAGGCCAGATAACATGCAAATATAGAGCAGATACATAGGAAGAGAAAAGAGAGTTTTGCTTTTAAGCAGGCCTGACATTATTTTCTCCTCTTCTCCTTCTCACCTCCTTAGTGTTGCAGCCATCTCTAAATTCAGTTCACCCTCTGCACCACTTCTCTGATGGGCCAACCTGTGTGTGTGTGTGTGTGTGTGTGTGTGTGTGTGTGTGTGTGTGTGTGTGAGTGTGTGTGTGTGTGTGTGTGTGAGTGTGGATCAAAGCTGCATATAACAGAATATATAGTCAGGTTGAGGTTTTCTTTAAATACACAAAACCCGACAAGACAACACTAGCAAAGCAGCACTAATCACAAACAATGATACAATTTAACCAAAGCTCCAGATCATTCATGATCACAGGACTGATCCCAAATATGTGGCCACTTGCACACCAGACACTGATATTTTCATTCAATTCAAAACCTGGTACATAGATTACCAACATTGCAACTGAACAAACAGCTAGCGGCGTATGTAGGCTTAAGAAGCGAAGAAAATCAGAAACAGTATTCTCAACAGTTAGTGTGAGAGTGACATGCATCCTCAAACTGTGCTACCACAGACTGTCTGTGCTGCAACAGCAGATTAGCAAGTGATTAAAAATGTTTACCAGATACATAGTATCATCTGCATACGCCTCAAAACACGTTTCCTAAGTGAAGAGAAGTGGGCCAGGATTAGAACCCTGTGGATTTCCTCTTTTAAGGGGCCAGAATGGTCCAGACCTTCTCCAGAGTTTGTCTTACACACCAACACCAGGGAATCCTGTGGAGGATCTTCTGCTGTGTTTTCACATCGGCACCTTCAGACATTCTGCAGATTTTTTACAAGGGGACTGGCCGGAGAAATCAGAGAAATACTGGAGGATCTCCCCTCCCGAGAATGTTCTCCGAAATTCAGAGCATGACTGAAAGCAGCTTAACAGAAGAGCTCGTCAGACAGCCTAACACCTTCAGAACCCCCCTCCTCTACACCTTTCTGATGTCACGGCTAGAGGCTGTGTCTCACAGTTTTTTGTACCTTTCCAAAAACTGCCAGTCAGCCCATATTATGCTGTAAATGGCCAAGTGAGGGTCACAGATCTTTGAAAATAAAAACTATGACTAAATCTATTTTAACTTTGGTTGAAGAGACGAGACGAGACGAAAATGTTGGTTGTTGACTAAGTCACAATTTTTTTTAACATCATCGTATCAGGCCGTCATGAAGTATCAGGAGCGGGCGAGTGAGTGTGTCTGTGTGTGTGTGTCGTCCCAGATAGCGCACCGGTCCCGAGGCTCCGCCCCCCCGCCCCGCTCACTTGCTCAGAGACACAAGATCATAGCTAGTACACGTGAAGAATCCTCTCAGTGACTCACTGCTTCTTAACTATGGAAACAGTGAAAACACAGAGTTTCTCTGGTCTCAGCTGATCAGAGATCAGCGCCTCAGCTTCTTGATCAGAGCAGAAGCTGCAGTTGGTTTCTACCGAGCTGCAGTTGCTGTGTTCGCCTCCAGTCTGACCTGCTCTCACTTTTTGTTTTCACATTTAAAACTAAATATACATTTTTAAGCTATAAGGCTGCAGCTATATGTTTTTATAGAAAAGGAGTTTAATTTGCCTATTAAATGTGACTAAAACTAGACAAAAATGTAATTTGTTTTAGTCGAATAAAACTAGACTCAACTAAGAAGGATAAAAATGACTAAATGTGACTAAAACTAAACTGCATTTTCGTCAAAAGACTAAGACTAAGACTAAATCAAAAATAGCTACCAAAAATTACACTGGGTGTATGTGCATTCTCATACAGTAGCCTGTCAAACATGCATGATCACCCCCTGCCACTCACAAGGCATGACAAGCAGAAAGCGACAGAGAGACAGAGCCAACCATTCTCCAACCAAAAAGAGGAATATTCACATAATGTATTTGTCATTGCCGCCTTAAATTTTAAGTGGACAAATGAGCCACTTAGAGGAGAGGATGCGGCCATTTGTCAGCACATATCATTAATTCAGTTACTCTAGCCAAGTACAAACTTTAATTAATGAGCTGTCCATAATTCACCAACATTTCCCTTGTTCCTGTTGGACAAACTGAATGCCTGAGATGCAGACACAGAGATATGTGCTCGCTCTCACACTGTCTGTGATGTTGAACGAGAGCGGCTGAGTTGAGTGACGTATGGGGCAGATATCTGCCTGGAGGACTCAGCTGGAGGAGAGGAGGATGAGTTTATTTAAAGCTCGAAATCAATCCTCTTCCTTCTACTGTTTCGCCCTCCCAGACGCCAGCGCTTCACTCAGTCCACAATTTCACCTATGCATACAAAATGATACTCGCTCAAGCACACACACACACAGACATACACAGACACACACACACACACACGCAGTCACTGGAAGGATATGGTTACACCCCACCTGACGCCAGTTTCAAATGTCATCATTATAGAAATAGAAAAATGGAAAGATATTGGGAGGGTTATGGGATGTGATAGTCAGGCTCTCTCACACATCCCATTCTTATAAATGACCAAAAATGCAGTGAACATTTCAGACAGACATCCAACATCTACGCCACAAGTGATCTGAAATCACTACATTTTAAACTCCTTTATTTCCGATGATTCAAAATCCAAGGAATATTTGATTTAAGAGAACATCGTTCTCCAAAAATGCAATACAGTTTGGTAAGGTCCTGTGTTAAGATTACGTTTTGAATGACTGAAACTTTCTTTACTTCATTAAAAATATTATGCTGCAAAATGAATAATTTCTGTGAAAATGTAATATTTGTGGTACTTATATAACAGAGCCACAAATCAAGCTAAACTATAGGTACTGTGCTGCTAAAGAGAAATCAGAGGCTGGGGCTTATCCAGGGGGACGCTGGCCCAGGACTAGACTGGCCATCTGGCATACTGGGCATTCTCCCAGTGGGCTGACGTGCCTTTTGGGAAAAGGTGCCGTCGAAATAATGATTGTAATAAAATATCATTAGTTGTAGTTCATACAATAAAATATATTTCCTTGTTCTAACGTCCATTGACGACAAAGTACAAATCCAAGCTAAAGTGAAAAATGAAAAACAATACGAGGGTGCAATTTCACATTATCATGAAATGCAATATAAAACCATTAAGATATTCCTCACCACCCAGACACTAGTCTCAGCATGTGAGTCATCACAGAGATACAATCGCATAATGAAGAGAAATGACCTCAATACTGTGCATCCAGGGTGTTGAAAAAGTTCATCACTGTCAGAAGGGGTTTGTTTTCCCTGCCCACTCGACAGAGTTACTTCAAGGTCTACAGTGTGTATAACCGCGCTGTGTCCTTCCCATATGGTGGAATACATCTGCATCTGCTGGCTGACAATAATGAGGTATCCTCAGCAATCTGTACAGGAAGGTAGGATGAAATTTGATCAGAGTGGTGTGAAAGTGATGCAGGTCAGTCATTCAGGCGTACTGAAAACAAAGTGAACAGTTAAACAGCCATATGCAAACAAGCTGTTACTAACATACATAGGCCGCTTCAGACATGACCTGCGGGTAAAATTCAAGAGAAATGGCCAAAGATGTTACCCTGAGTTTGTCTCTCACACGTGCACAATGCAGCAGGGGGTTTCCTCGCATTCACAACAGCATCAAATCCTCCTCATTATTCAGGGGAGAAATGGAGCAGACAGAGGCAGGAAGTGACGTGTTGACTACGCTGCTGAAATCACGTGTTTTACAGAACCCCTATGCCGTCCTAAGTTCTTGTTACAACAAACTCCTTTGACATCTTAGTCGGTGTCTTCTACATTTGTGACACTACTTTTTCACCAGAAGATATTTGTTTTCTGCGTTGAAAGGAACACTCGCAGTGAATCCAGCGGGGGATACTCTACAGACTTTATACTACGAGGTCAGGCGGAGAACTGAGAGACTCGGACATTTGCTTTCATCACATGAAATACGGAATAAGAGTTCAGTGCATGTCTGGAAGCAGCTATAGTGTAGTGTGACAGCTCTGTCAGTAAGGCAAACAAGCAGTCAGACAGCAGAGGGCCATGGAATATTAATTAAGGGGGGATAATAAGACCATAATAGCTGTTAGCCAGCCGCTGAGAATGGTAATCAGTGAGGAATAATCAGTCTATGCTTGTCACAATCAAATCTTTTTAGTTTCTTTTCTATTCATAAAACTACGTAAACATTACACTAAAAGGACACGTTGTAGTTCTAACACACACCCAGGGAGCTGGCAAAAGTCCAAAAACTGTTATCAAGTGGACATTTGGACAAAAGATTAAGTAGATCTCGGTCCATGCAACACAGTGGAAGGTTAAACATTGCTTCATATTCTATCATATTTTTAAATATACAAACCATGTAAAAAATGTAAACAGTTCCAATTCAACAGACACCTGAAATAGATGATGCAATGTGAAGAAGCAGCAGTCCAGTGTATCACTCAAACTTATATATCAGCCTCACTGTAAAATCTTCATTGCCGATAAACCAGGTAGGATGAACAGAATAAAAAGGTTACAGTATAATATATGCTGTAAATGATCATCTCACCACTAGGTTTAGGATGGGGTTCACCATTAGAATATAAAAAGTGTGGCCGGCTTTAGAAAAGGCTTTTTGATATTACTTCCCCGAGAGACCAAGAAATATAACACTATATTTTCCAATGCTTCTCACTGGTAAAACCACCAGCCACTCCAATGCTCTCGTGGGTCTTTTTAATGTTCTGTTGAATCACACATAACACGCTACTATAAAAAGTCTTTCCTTTTCTCTCCTCCCTTATCTAGGTTTTCTGCTGGAGCTGCTGGTTCAACATAAAGCCTTCAACAGTCTGTCTCCCTTTTTCTTATCTGCCTCTCTGATGGTGATTATTTTCGCCCTCTTCTCAGGAACTGGATTTGGATTTCATCCACAAACAAACACTCAGCCTGAGGCTGACACTGAAATGCAGGTTTGATGAATAGCAACCTTATCGATTACAAGGATCGATGCATTAATCTGCATGCTTAATGCGGATCGAGAGGATGTGCCAAGCAGTCAGGGGAAACAATACTGAGTAGCTTCAACGCAGAAGCATGAATTGACCTTTAGGGAACAACCCGAAAGAAGAAGGATAAAGGAGACAAATGCTGCATATTTCCACTTGCTAGTGGACCCCCCCCCCCCCCCGGCCTTTCAGTAATCCTTTAAATATTCATGCATAGTGGGTGATGTAGGCTTTAATCAGTTCAACGGCTCTACAATATCATGCTTTTTAACTACTGATCTCCCCACAATTGTTGATTCCACACCATGTGTGCTTCCCTTCGAAAACCCTTCGCTCATTTAGTTGTGTGCAAGTGTACCGTGAATGACCTTCCACAGCAGAGACATGAACAAATCAATCCATCAGTCAGCTGCTGCATGAACAACCACTCACTGAAAGCAGAGCCTGAACCGACACACAAAAGATTTATATGTATAATATATTACATATAACAATGAAATATGTAATCCTGGACTGTGAAAAGGTCGATCTGCAGCAGGTAGTGAGGTGATGGTACTTAACAGAGGTACTGCAGTTTCTACATCCCACATGAGAACCATTCAGGTCCATTATATCTGACAGGTCTTTATCGTTGAACTGGAGGAAGTAAAGAAGGACACATTTGTGAAATGAGCCAGTGATCTTAAGCAATGATAATCTGTACATTTATGAACAGATCAATTGTTTTTGTGTAAGGTATAATTTTTTTTTATTTAAAAAATTATAATTGAATTAAAACGGCAGATGAAATAGAGAGCCTTTTTTCCAAATGACATCTAAAATTAACTAATTTCTGAAGCTGCAAATGTTATGGATTTATGCATTATTCAACCTCTTTATAAAGTCTGGGATGGATAACTGTCAACACCTAAATGTGCAAAGTGACTGCAATGATGTGTTTCATGAGTTGCAAGTTGATACACACACGATGGCCACTGAGAGGAAAAATGAAACGTGGAGCGAATGTCAAGTTTTTACAGGGAAATATCTTTTGTGATTAGCAGATATGTTCATCTTATCTAGTTATGTGTAAAGCCTGCTCTGAAATACATTTGGACTTTATGCAGTTAACATATTTTCAATCAGATCATGTTGTCTTTTAACTTAAAGGAGACAATCATTTCATTCACGATCTTTTATTGGGGGTGAGAGGGCCGTTAAGAGGGGCTGGGATGTATGGGTCACATGTTATACCTCACTCTTGCTGCCTTTTACAGGTTTACCTAACCTAGCTTCCATGAGGACATTTTTATTAGTTTTCAAATAACTTAGGTATTTGTTATCCTCCATCTGATCTGTAGTACAATACCCACTGTTATTAAATCCTCAGACGAAACATATATATTTACATTCAACAGAAGCCACGATCTTTACAACACAATCCCTGAGATGGCTAAAGCTAGCCAGTGGATGTTAGCGGACTGTGAACATGAACCCTGATCTCTGGTGTGATATTCATCAACTTTACCCCCCCTCAATATTGTATTGAGTATGGATGCGCAATACAATATTGAGTATCCATACATCTAATCTTGAAAACAGTTCACAGTAACAAAGAGAGGCCATGAAGGGGGGGGGGGGGGTGTAAACATGACTGTGATGATTCAGAAATGTCTAATGGACGTCGACAGCAGCTGACAGGTTTTGAGCCATCGCTCAGCACATCTGTGGTCTACTCTCTATCACTTATTCGCACAGCCATAAATATTCCTTAGACAGTGCTATAACAGAAAGAGATGCTATCAGCAGGTCTACGTGATCAAAGGACAATGTCAGATTCAGTCGCTATTTTAAAGCCACCGTGGACTGTAATAAAAAATGTGGATGAAATCTCGTCTTTTTACCTGTTTTAGATGTCACTCTACCTTCACTGATATATTGTTTCTCATGTCAACTCTTGGATCTCACTTTTCCCCTTCCCTCATTTCTCCTTTGTTTTAAAAGGACACGTTCACCAAGCAGCCTGACCATCATGATGTGGATTAAGCTGAATGTAGCTCAATTACTGTGTGAAAAACAACCAACAGTGGCCAGTTGAGGCCACAGTCCACATCCATTAGCCTCTCAGCATGTGTGTGTGAGCAAATACATGTGTAGAATTGAGATATGAGACACACTGCACAATGTGTGTGTTTATGCTTTGAAAATAAAACTGGGGTTTCTTTGTGCAGGTGTGTACTGTGTAACTGCTTCAGCATTTTTGGACTGGATTAAAGGGATATTTGACCCAAATGCCCAGAGAGTGTGGACAAGACAAAGAGCTATATTTAAGACTGAACTTTCCATCATCCCGGCCAACCACTCCAGTCATGTTGGATGAGCAGTTATCCTTCTCTGATCATTTTGAATCTGTCTCTCACTCGTGCCCATTACAACATAATACCTTACCTTGCTCAGTATGTCACAAGGTTAAGGTCATGGTTAGGTCTCGCATCCACTACTGCAATGCCCCTCTGGCAGGCCTGCTGGCTGTCCCAAGTAGAAACCCACTGTTATCATTTTCCCCTGGAACTACGTTTAGTACATGGTTCATTTTTGATATATGGGGATTCTATTGGAGGTAAATGAAAACAATCTTTGACACATGTCAGAACCTCAGTGAAAAAAACTAATCTGTCTGCAGGGTGAAATATCTTTTGTTGTATCTTGGGCAAACTGGTACATTGAAAAATAAGTAGCCAGAGACAAAAGGTTTGTGTTAACAGCTTTTTTCCTGCCACAGAGGAAAAATTGGCTCAGAAGGGAAAATAAAAGAACAAGGTTAAAGAGCGAAAAGCTTTGATTCAACAAATTATTTCTGCAATGGTAAAAGGAGCCTGGAAAAGGACTGATGCTCTGGTGTAAACACGCACTCACAGAGTACACACACCATGAGGGCAGATCGCTTTACTCTGACAAGGACATTTTTAAGAGCTGATGGAGTTCTTAGAGAAGAGAGCTCCATCATCTCATGGTCTTTTTTTTTCTTCAAATTGAGTTCCTGGGGCAGTCGGGCACATCAAGTGTTTCTCTCTTGATAAACCTTGACTTTGTCTGACAGGTGATGTAATCACTCTCTAAAGCCTTATTCTCAATAACTCAAGGTCATTATTTAAATATCATTCAGCAGAGAAATAGTGGGGTTGATATGAGCTCTTTGTTACATATTTAATTCAAAGTCTAATACAAAATGCATTATACTCAAAGCCTGTATCTCTGTCTTTGTGAATAAGTAACTAAACAGGCTGTCAAAGCACATAGCTGCTGCTTTATGCCTTTGAAAGATAAAGCCTGATCTTTGCGCTTGCTCTACAATGGGATTCATGTCACCAAGGTCACAAATGCTTTTCATTGCTTAGACGACCATGTTAACCTTTATCATCTCACAATAGTCAGTAACACCCAGTAATTATCTCTTCATGTCCCTAATCTCAGTGACACTTGTGGTTCTTTAGCAATTATGTGTTGTCATGTTTGATTGGAGTAATGACTACTTTAGATGTCAGCTCTTTATTAGTGACCTTATCATCTTATATTAGTGACCTTATCCTCTTATATGCTTCGTCTTGGGGTATACATGGTATATTATTGTAACAGCCCATTATCCAGGAAATAATGTTCATATTTAACAATGTCACACCTTTAAATTTGTGTCGATAACATTAACTACAAAGCAGGGAGTAATAGGGAGGGGAAATGCAGAAAAATGTAAAGCAGTGAAGGTTGGGGTGATGAATGGGCGGGTAACACATTGAGAGTTGGGTTCCTTTAGCCAGTTCTGTTTGGATCCAGTTCCTGGGTGGTAAATATGCCCAGACTGTTTAAGCTCTAATGCTAATAAATCTCTTTTTTCTCCCTGTTTTTGGTTTGAGAGTAACATTGTGGAAAACATAGAGCTACCATTCGCAACTTTTTTAGCACGTATTGACTGTTTGAACATTTAAAATTACCAGTGTGCTCGATGATTTAATATTAGAGCTGGGTCTAATGTAACATTAACTGTGTAACAGAATCACTGAAAGTTTTGTCTGTTGGTTAATGCACTAATGTTGTTAAGTTTGAGTTTTTTTTGGGATTACATCCATGTCCAATAGCAAAATAGTTGATATAGTTGTTGCTTTATAATATCTGCACATGGCATCTATGGTATATATAGGGTTAGGGAAAGATCGAAGGTAGGGTTAGTCAAGTTTTAACACTTCTTTTGGTTTTTGGTTGTTCAAGTAAAATGTTTTCCTATGAAGACATGGACACTTGGCGGCTGAGTGGGAAGAGTGCACGTCCTCCAACCTGATGGTCGGTAGTTCGATCCCCAGTCTGACCCATCTGCATGCCGAAGTGTCCTTGGGCAAGATGCTGAACCCCCCGAATGGCCCCCCCCCCATAGAATAACAAAGTGCTGCGAATAGATGCACTGTTTGGATGTTTGTGAATGGGTGAATGTAAAACTGTACTGTAAAGTGATTTGAGTGGTCATCAAGACTAGAAAAGTGCTATATAAATACAAAACCATTTACCATTACTGATGCACTGATCAGCTCTGACGTCATCCTGATCCATATATGTATGCTGGACTCATCCAGCCATCACCTACCCAAAGGAATTATTTTCTCCAATGAAGACACCCGCATTAACATTCCAAAAATAGCATCCATTGTGCCATGACGCCAGACTCAGTCTCACCTTCATGATGTGCCAGGTTGTGCTGAACGAGCGCTCGCTCACAGCACTAATGATTCGTCCAATTGGCCTATTTCGCCAACCCAAACCCATCCACTCCGAATAAGAAATATACATTTTTATGAGCCTAAAACACGGGGGAGATATAAATGCACTCATGCATCGCCATAATATCATAATATCATGACCTAACTTTTTCCTTTGCAGCCATCATAATTACACAGCTCTTGGAAGGAATGGCTTTTAGAACTGTCTGAGAGTCTGTCTAACAGTGTTTTGCACATATACTAATCAATTCCAAGCAGACCCCACTCCTAACATTTTACAGTCCAGTAGTAAAAAAGAAAAGAAAAGATTTAAACACCTAATTTACATCCAATTAACAAGCTGAGATTTGTTGAATCATCCAATACCGGCTTTCTTGGCTTTGGATTTGTCCTTTTATGAATTCATACAGAAGTGGCTGTTTGCATACTTGTAAGTGTTTTGTATTAAAAAGCTTTTTACCTTGAGTGCTTTGTACAACACTAACATAATTAAACATGGCGATCCTCCAGTTGTTCATTAACATGGGAGTAAATGTCAGAGTGGGAAGCAACTCCATTATTCTCTTCCACCTTTCTGCCAGTGTTGCTTGAGCACTGCTAACCTTAACTCACGTCCGTACATAATACTCCCGCTGAACCTCTTAATTGCATTTTGTTGACAAGCAGCATTCATTTCTGAGGACACACCATTATTCCAGGGAACAGAGGATGCATGGGGGATCTATAACACACCCATAAGAACTAAATTTAAAGTAAGTATATCATTGAGTGTTGCAGCTATGTGTGTACAATAAGCTGGTGCATGTACGACGTCTTCTGTGCATGGCTTGTGATGGGAGAAACTTTCTTCTCAGGCTGCTAAACATATGGCACTGCATAATGAAAACATCTTCTTTTACCCCCTCCCCCGCTGCCAAATCAAACCTCACTCATTTCCCCCTGAGATGCTCAAATGCATTTGACCACAGCTGGGAATCAAGGAAGCCTTGTCATACACACATGGCCACAAAATTTCTGTTACAGCACGTCTTAGCCAAAAAGTCTGAATTGTAATCCCATCTCTTAATCACATACGATATGATATTCTACAGCGAAACTGCTTCATACTTGTCATAGTTACAGTTGCTTGCAGCAGCCGTCAGTAAAATAATCTGTTAAATTTGCATAGATATAATTACCATATAGCCTTTGTGGTAATTAGCATACTAAGGTGGCTGCAGCATCTCGTGCCCCCGTGCTGCATGCTGAGCGAGATGAGTAGCAGGCGAACAAATCACCTCGGCAACCAGTTGCCTTTCACCACTACAATCAGCTGGACAGGCTCTGGAAAGGCCACTTCTGCTTGATGAAACTGATTATCAGCATCAGCCCAGAAAGGGGACAGGACTGTAAGAAGGTGAAGGCAGGTGTAGTGAAGAGAAAGCAGGTCGCAAGTTTTGGATCGGTTGGTTTTATTTTGGTATTTCACAAGCCAAACCTCTGGTCAATGTCTTTGCTGGTGAGTGGGCGTGAACAAATAGGGTGAGAAATACTGTACGTTTGACTGAAGCAGGGCCATCAAGGACAGCAGGAAGAAAAACCCTTCGGATGAGACAGAGTGAGAAAAAGTGAAAACCTTTTAAAAGGCGAGAGACCTGGGGAGGAGAATGTGAGAGGACTGTGTGAATGGACAGGATGAGAGGGCAAAAGGCTCAAAGGAAATATCGCTCAGACACTGGCAGACTTTATGAAAAGCCTGCTGCTCTTCAAAATCCACCCAATTACACATATAATGGATAAGACTCACTGGGGCAGACCACTGACCGATATGAACCATATTTGTCCATTGCTAGTTTGTAATCATACCTGAGCTTTGGATTTATCTGCTTCTGAGACCCTGTTGCTTAATACTCCACATACAGAGGGTTTGAATGTTACTTTCTCTTTAACGTTTCCAAAACCAAAAGTAGAGGAGCAAAAGGTTGTGACAATTCATACTGAGCACAGGTTCAAATAATCTGGCCACCCTTTTCATTTGTCCAGCAGCTGCTGTAAATTTGTATATCCCTGAACAATTTAAGAAAAAATGCCCTATACAAGGGGGGGGGGGGGGCACTGCATATCAAAAACACTATGTACACAGTGCAAAAATAAATAACTAATATTCAAGGATGAGGAGGTCAAACCTGGATGACCCGTCAGACAAACAAAAACAGAATCGCGGCCATTATATGTGACCATGTCTTTATTATCCTCTCACTGTTGAAATGACGTGGGATATGGTGTGTTAAGATCTGTTGGGATTGTGGACTTCTGGTTAATTATCTGGTTGATATTGTGCTGCTAGGATGGTTTAAGTGTGTTTCCCTGCCTCTAAACTGCCTCTCTCCTGCAGCGTGTGCTGCTGTCTGGGCATGACCTCAGGTGTCTGCTCCTCCATGGACCTGTTTCTCAACCCAACAATCAGCTACTCACCTGGTTACAGTATTTAAGCACCAAGAGCTGTAAGTGTTCTTGCTCTGACCTGCCCCTCCCCATTAGATTCGTTGGCCTTTTCTCTTGATCACTTGATTCCCTGGAACTTTTGCCCTTTTGCAGATTTTCTTAATTTGTTAGTCACTATAGTCCACATTATTCATACACACACTGTCTTTAAATTATTGTCGCGCTCTACTCTTGTATTTGGTGTTGTACACTGGTAGTGACTCCTCTTCATAATATCCCACCATGTTGTACCACCATGTTTCAACAGTAGCCCAGAATGTACAAACCAATACTGGCTCTAGAGAAGGCCTGGATGTCTCCATACATTCTCCTACAGGCTTGATAGGGGAGGGGTTAATGGAGGGGCATTCACATCACATCCTATTTCACTTGAACTGGTCAAAGCCAAACCAAACCCTGATTTATGTTCTTCAACTGACAGATCACACAATGGAAACTATTTCATTCCCATAATTCCCGCAATATAGACAAAAGCCCCATGTTAGTGGGTTTTTTGACCCGTGGAAAAGGGGCTTAGCGGTGTGATTATGTTACAGGTTTATTGACCCGAAACGAAGCTGCATTCACTTAAAAAGGTGCGAATGACTAAGGTGCTGCAGCTTTCACTGGCTTTGTTAACTCGGAGATACTGTATCTTTACAAAGCAGTGACTCACGCTGAGCCACAGAACATCCATTCAGCCTGCAGCTCGCTCTGCTTTTCACCAGGCCTGAATACTAATGTAGGGACCATTTAAATGCAAATTACCATGATTAAACATTTGAGAGACTGTACAAAAATGAACAGGTAATGATCCTGCTCATTATTGGAAAAGGACCAGAGGGTTATAAAATCTATTAAAGAGCATAATCACACAAAAGCTCTCGTTCACTCTCAAATGTATGATTGTCCTCTGGATAAACTTGGCGAGACATTCCTGAGCCTTTAAATCAAACTAACTGCGTGAGGTTTAAAACAAAAAAGAAGAAGAAGGTTTTGCCCTCTCATTTCATGTCATTTTTATTTCCTTGTTTCTAGTCCTGATCTATCTGCTCTCTCTGTTTCTCCAAGCGTCTTGTGTGGTTGGGGGGGGGGGGGGGGGGGGTGAGTTGAATGTCAAAGGCATCAGGAGGACGCTGCGAATGAATGCTGCCGTTATTGTTGTTGCTTTGATGGCTCCATGTTACATTCGCTTGTATCCCCGCTCCTGTGATCTGTACGCTGAGCGTGTCGATCATAGCTCCCTGTCAACCCTGGTTACAGAGCGACAGAAATCAAATATTAAATCCCCCAGAAAAAACAACAAAGATGCAGGAGATCATTAGTCACACACACACATGAAAAAAGCAGCACATAAACAGTGGACATATACACACTGAGCAGGCAAACACATTAGACTCAACTTCTTGTTTTGATGCTTATGTACATATACATGGAATGTCAACACTCCAAACGCTCTACGTCAAAAAAGTGCAACTATACAACCTGTACTGTTTAATGTGTATCTCACATATACATAAAAAGTGACATCTTGGTATATATCTAAACATATAACAAGAAGTCAAGAACCATATCGGTATCATCTGTGCATTAGGTTTTCATCTCCTGTGTAAGATCTCCAATGTTCTTTGTTTAACTCTTACTTGCTGTTGTGGTTTTTATAATAAGAAATCTAATATTATTAGGTTTGCAACAAAATATGACTTTGAAATGTTAAAGCAGTAGAAGAGGTGTCTCTGCAGATGATGACTAGCAGCTGTTATCTATTTCCATCTTCCTGATAGTTTGCAATTTGTTGTGTTGTTGGAAAAAGTCTCTGATAACAATTTCTTTTGAGCATGAGGCTGTACTTTTGTAGCTCTTATCTCTAGGCTGAGATTTTTGAGATTGCTGGCTTTAAGTACCAAGTATTGTTTAGTCTGAGTGTATATAATCAATAACCTGGTAATGCCAATGTCTTTAAAACGCCATGCAACTGTTTTTTATGGGCATTCTCCTTATGGGTTGTGTATACTTTTACTTGATGAGCAGGTTCCTTTCTGGTTGGACTAAATTGTGGTCTATTGGTCTAGAACGTGGTCTAAGGCACCTTTCATTGTTATATTGGTTTGGCCTAAACTGAAAAGTCTGAAGGTAACGATAAAAAAACTTAGTTTTTAAAGTGCACCTACTCAGGTTTTGAGAACAAGTACCCAAGATGTCATCCCAATTACAGGACAATTTACTTTAAATGAAATCTATGTTTTACTTTTAGTCATTTTAGTCTCACACTTACACACCTTTTTTCAATCATAGGAACCACGTAGACAACACTGGCATCAAGGTACCATACAAATAAACAACAATGCTGTCTTCACACCTAAACTACACACAGCCCATGCTGTATTCATTTTGTCAGCTCTCCAGTCTGGGCTCTTTTTCAAAGCCGAGATGAGGACAAGGCCTGATTGCTGGAAAAAAGGCCATTATCCTTCAAAGCCAAGCACATTAAAGGGGATTCACTGGGGCAAAAGGATCAAATATTATATCCAAGCTGACAGACACGGGAAGGAGTGAAAGGATGCCTTGTGCTAAATGCTTATTCTAGCCTGGTAGACAGTGATATGCTAACAAGTTAGTATAGATCAGGGGTAGGCAACCTTTACTATCGAAAGAGCCATTTTGCCTCCTCTTCGCCCAAATTAAATCTGTCTGGAACCGCAAAACATATTTGATAACACAGGTTCTAAAGTTATATATATAGTTATACAATATATATAAAAACTATAGTTTGTAGCATTTATAAAATTATAGAACGACAATAAAAAAAAGTGTTAACATTTAACTGCTATGTTTACCTGTTACAAAATAGGAAAAAACCAAACTCTTATGAAGAGAAGAACAAAATACATGTGTAGGCCTACTTTGGAATAAATGAAACACAGAACTATTCGTTTGGCTCATATCCAGGTTGGTACTTTTCAGCAGATGCTGTGTGCTTGCTTTGGAAATGTCTTTAAACATTTTTTCGTTTGCTAATTCCTCGCCACATATCAAGCATACAGGTAAACCAACATCGTTGGCAGTGAAAGAAAATTAATCTGAATTAAACTCTCTATTTTCCTCCCAGACTTTTCTTTTATGGGATTTATCCCTGGTTCACTTACTGAGGCCGGGGGTCAGACACTATGGATTAGAGAACTGAACTGATTCGTTAAGTTCACCGTTCGCGAAAAATATGTGCAACATGTCCTCTACAGAAAAGGGCAGGTTGCCGACCCCTGGTATAGATCATGCATCACTTGACCATATTGTCTATTTCAGTTTACATGATTGAGAACACAGTAATGTTATTGATTTCTAATGTGGTTTGTGGATTTCACCCGATGGTGGCACTAGAGAAAATCATTGATCATCAAAGCTATTCAGACACATCCTCTGGGGACCATGAACGTTGGTAGAACATTTCATGTTATTCCATGTTGTGGAGATATTTCTTTCCCTCTTTATTTATGAAATGGTGACACCATGAAGTGACAAACAAGATATATAAGATACGGAGTAAATGCACATATTGAAAAGACATACAGACAAAACATAATGCAGTCAAAGAGATGTGTATGATAATGTAGTGATGAAATGTGGGTTTGACACCAAAACATTGTGCTTTACATGAAGCATTTCAGCTGCTTCTTCACGTGATAAAGTCCAAACCATTGGCAAACTCACACCATATTCACATGCCCATGGCCTACTAAGCTGTAGACTCGACTCACTCTACTCTCGGGTTTTTGTGCAGTGCATGGAGAGAGAGAGGGAGACGTAAGGATGTGGTGTTTATACTGTACTACTATGACGTTATTGTACCAAACAATAATACAGAAATACACAAATACATACCTACACCCAATATACCTAAATATACCCTATAACAGGGGTTCTCATACTTTTGCAAGCTGGGCCCCCCCAAAGCTGGTTAGGGGTAGTTGTGATCAGAGGATTTGGTTATGTTGTGAGTATTTGGTTGTGTTGAGAGGATCTGGTTGTGTTGAGAGGATCTGGTTATGTTGTGAGTATTTGGTTGTGATGAGAGGATTTGAGTTGATGTGTATTTTCCGTTTGTCCCATTTATTGTCAAATTGATGAAGATGTTCTCTTTCGTTTTAGTCTGCACATGTTTTCATATTTTGTGTGAGCTCTCAGGGCCACAGTCATCATAATATCTTCCTTCAGGCCCCTCAGCACCATTCCCTCCACTACGTTGCACTTCACTGCATTTCCTACTGTGGCTATTGATTCATGAAAGAAACCCAGAAGGTTGAGTTCGTCAAAATAAGTGTTGACAGATAAGTCCATGCTAAACTGAATAACTTGCTCTCTCCCTGCTGATGAAGCGTCACTCATCGGAAGGTCTCTTGTCAGCTTCATGTCTAGTGTCACTCACTTTCTCTTCATGTTTCCAAGGTTTAACTTATTGTCCAAATTCACATCATGCTTTTAGCAAGGGTGTGTTGAGATTCCCTCGCTGAATTTAACATTATTCAGACTCAAGATTGAAAAGACTCTGAGCAGTGGCATTTCTACATTAGGGTCACGTGGGGCACTGCCCCACCAGATCCAGATGGCGCTGTTGTGAAGAAAGCTCAATACATCTGTACTTTGTGGCAGAATATATTTTATTTTATTTTATTTGCAAAGTAGTGTGAATGTGTGTGTGAATAAACTTGACTCACAAGCATTATAGTCTTGTTTTGGAGTCATTTGATTTGTGTGTGTTTCTGTCTGTGTACTTGCTCTGTGAAAAGTTCTCTCTTGCCGTCCGTCTCTGCTCTGGGGCAACTGCCCAAGCTTAAGACTGTTACCATGGAAACCCCAATGAGCGTGAACCATACAGGCCAAAGTTAACATTGGGAGCTGGGGCACTTTCAGATGTGCCCCACGAAATCTGCCTAGCAGCTCGACTTGAATAATGCGAAATGCGACTCCAGCTCCGAGCCTGTTGCCTGCTCGGCTTCACCTCAGCTAACAGGCTAACAGGCTAACAGGCTAACAGTCTAGCCCCTGTCAGTGAACACGACCTGAGTCTGTGGAGAGGTTTCACTCACAGATCGGATGAATAATACGGTTTGATGTTTGGTTTGTTCTCCCGACAGATAAGCTAAAGCTGTCTGCGTTATGTGTTAGTAGTGATGAGCAGGTACCTGTACATAGCTTGTTAGTTTAGCTCCACTAGCCTGCAGGCGATGCTAACGGGTACGTACGGAGTTATTGACCCGACATGAACCGACATGATCCGGTCCACCCAGCAGAGAGAAGCGTTAGAGTTGATGAGGATGAGTGTGTTTGGAGAATTAGCTCCATCACGTAAGATATCTAATGGTATGTAAAGTTGTTTCACTCGCCAACCCATTTGACTTGACTACGTTACACAGATTATTATTCTACAGTAACAGATTTACTGTGATAAACTGAAACATGAGTATTTAAACTCACATCTGCATGTTAAGAGCAGCTGTTTAAAGTATGGAAGACCATACATGACTTAAGTAAAAATAAATAAATACAGAAATAAATAAATAAATGTATATAAATAAATACAGAAATAAATAAATAAAAAAGGAAATAAATTAATTAATACAGAAATAAATATGTTAATACCAAAAGAAATGTCAAAATAAATGTCTTAAATATATTTGCAAATTTATTTATTCCCTGATACATTTCCTTTTCATTTGCAGTGTCCTTATGCTAATAAGAAAGGCGGGCCTGACCGCAGTCTCATGCAGGATTGGTCACAAGAGTGTAATGATCCAGCCCTACTACTTCTGCCTCTCAATGCTGACTGGTGTACAGTAGCTGTTTGCATCGTTGAGCCAGTTCACACTTAAAATGAAGTAGTTCAAGTTCAGAGGGTTAGTTAAGGTTATTGTTTATTGGGTTGATTTAGGTGTCAGTAGTCCTGACTGTGAGCGTCACGTCTCGTGTTCTACTGAGCACAATGAGCGAGCCGAGAGGAGGAGGAGGAAACAGAAACTCCAGCTCGGTACAAACCACCTGCAGCCTGTGCTCTGATCATGAAGCCGCGGATCTCTGAGCAGATGTGACCAGAGAAGCCCACCTTTCTCATTAGCATAAGGACACTGAATTTGAAAAATAAAAATTGGAATAAATGGGAAAATAAATAAATAAATGTGGAAATAAACACAGTATTAAATGAATCAATGTCTTAAACTTATTTCCACATTTATTTATTTATTTCCACATTTATTCCAACTTTTATTTATTCCGTGATATATTTCATTTTCATTTTCAGTGTCCTTATGCTAATGAGAAAGGCGGGCCTAACCTCAGTGTCTCCACTTAACCTCCAGGTGAGAATCACAGCAGGTTCTTCACTTCTCATTTTGGTGACGGAAATTCAAGAAGTTAATAGAAAAGGAAAGGAATTAAGATGCCAATGTGAGTGACTGTAAACTGCCTGAGATGAGAACAACATAAGGGCCTCCAATGTGTTAAATTATTATTGTATTATAATATCAATAGGTTTCTTGTGCACTCTTGGGTTCTAGATTACACTGTATGAGAACACTTTGTTAGGAGCTCTGTGTTTGTCTGTTGATTGTCAATATTGCTGCTTTATGTCAACAACTGTTCATGCTGCCAACATTTAAACCTTACACCATCACACTGGTGGCCTCGGTGGTGATTTACTAACCGCCCACTTGCTCGGGTAAATAAAAGTGAAACTGAAATTAACTTCAAATCCACAGCATCAACGAGGATCAGTCTCAAAGATTATAGTCTTTTAAAAAACATCTGAAATATCCAATATCTGATTCTTGTTAATAACAGACATAATTACAGACTAATATATGAGGGAGGCAGACTGCTCTATTTCTATGGTGCCTAAATGGGATTTGGCACTGATGTTAAAACAGCAGAAATATATAGCAGACTGATGAATGCATATTCCGAGGCCACGTTATTAGCCACATTTGTTCAGTTGAAATTATGCGACGACGTCACACATGAGCCATAACGTGTCGGCGGTGAGAGCAACTATTTTCTAGTTTTTCCCAGAGCAGAGATGTGGTGCATTGACAGGGGCCTTCTCTGTCAGCATCACCATCAGCTCTGATACGACCCAACTCCACTGACCCATAATCTTCCTATAATGGGCTGGATTATGAGCATGAACAGATCTAGTTCTCACTCTTTTCAGAGAGCTGCAGGGTGGGACTGCGTAAACAGAGAGACACCAAACAGATAAGTTATTTTTGGCTGCATGTAAGGCAGCTTCCCATGCATCTAAATTAATCAAACTAAAACCTAATATATAAATTCCCCAAAATAACATTGTAAAGGAATGATGAATCACACACAGTTATTTCCACATTAGAATTACAACTATCCTGTCATTTTCTTTAGTTTGTGATTTATTGACTCCAAAGCTTCGGTGATGCACTTTGTCTCTTTGCATTTTCTGAAATTGTATTGATTAGCAGGAGACCAGCAGAGAATACGAAACAGCCTTGGACAGTCAGTTTCGGTCCTGTCCCTTGTAGGGAGACACTATGGAATCAATCAGTACAATGAATGTGACTACTTCAATTTATGAAATAGAACCCCCTGCACAGTGTTAGATAATGACACAATTTATAATTATAACCTGGCCTGTGGTACTCGGACACTAAACTGATATAAAGCCTCCATCACGCCCTCTGCTTCAGCCTCCTCTCTTTGTGTGCTCAGGGTACAGGAGTAGGATCCTTCCAACAATCATCCCAATCAACCGTGCTTTAAATACCAAGCTTCAGCTGCAACACATACTCAGCTACACAGACACATTCCAGCTGCCTCTTTATGAAGGCCGTTTTCAGACATGAACTCAGGACAACGTCTCAGACTCGTTCTCAACACACAGAACACAGAAATCTCCAGCATTCCGATGATGGGTGGTGCAGCAGGTAGACCCGTCAGCCCTTATCACAGAAAGCTCTTGAATCTTGATGTATTTCAAAGTGGACATCTTTGTTTGGTGTATTTTATCTGTATAGCTCTGATTTATAATGATAATGTATTTGTATTCTGTATATTATTTGTATTTGTTTTGCCGGCATACTTTTTTTTGCACTTGAAATGGAATGGGGAAGACAGCGAGCAAACCGCCAACCATCTGGTTATAGCTTGAAAGCTGTACCCCTGAGCTACAGCCACCCCAATTCCATATATTTATTTTTAGAAAGGAATTGTTTTAATGCCATCTGTAACTAAGTTATAAAACTCAGATTTATGTATTGCTGCTCACTTCAGCTGTAGTCTGGGGCTTAAGGTCTAGGATCCACTCTGCAGCTACAGCCTTATGTGTGATTTCTGCTGCCACCTGTAAGGGAGAGCAGGGTGAGACATTGGGTAATGTGAGACACCCCCTGTATCTAGGCAACGGAACACATTTGTGTTCATTTGACCATTATGTTTTCAAGCCCCTCCCATTCCCCCCTTGCCATGAAGGAGAAGTTGGTGCAGGTGCTGTGGAAAGTATGTTTTTTCACAAAAACATTTTGCATGTAAAAGTAAATTTTCTTGCTTTGAACTTAATCAACTGTTGTGTCAAAAGAAATTGATTCAGGTAGAAAAACTTATATCATACATGTTGACGAACTCCCAACATATAAAGCCATGTGATTGATGCTAACTGAAGATTAGCCTGAATTGATAAGAGATGTTTTTTCTAAAATGTTGGCTGTGAGGTAAAGTGGGACAGTGTCTCACTTTACCCCACATTGAAGCACAAGTTAAGTTTAGTCTTAAACACATTTTATTGTAATATTAAATTATAAATGTTTTATTTTAAATGTCCTAAACATTGTAGAAAAGCCATCATGCCAAGAAACTACACCAGGAAGACAACCTGGGGCCAACCACCCCTCGCAGAGATGGAGAGTGCAGCCGCTGAGTTCATGCAAGGAAAGAAGTCCTTAAGAACAGCTGGAAGGGATAGAAATATTGACAAGACAACCCTCAAAAGATTCATAAAGAAAAAAGAGAAAGGGGAAGTAAAATCAGATGAGATGGAGGAGGAGCTTGCCATCACTTTAAACAACTAGCTGACCAGTTCCATGGCCTTGCTCCAGTAAAGTGCTGTGAACTCGCATTTGAATATGCAGACAAAACCAATATCCCTGTCCCTGCCAATTGGACAAAGAAACAATCTGCAGGTAAGCTAGGGCGTGCAAGAGATCACATGAATCATAATAATCATAAAGGTGCTTAATTGACCAATCCCCATGATTCTGTTACTGGTCCGATATGAGTGGTTGTCAATCTAGCTGTCAGGATCTTAACTATTACAATATGTGTTGTTATTGTAGTTTTAATGTGGAAAAAGTTAGTGTATCACTTTACCCCGTAGCTGGGGTAAAGTGGGACACAAGACCGCTTTTTTTAAAACAATCATATTTTCACTGCCCTTTGTCCTTAAGACATTCTGATCATTTCCATTGCTAGAAAACATCCTGAATTAATGGGAAATGTGTAAATTCGACTGATATATCATTTTAGCTCGCCTAGAGGGGAGCAAATGTAAAAAATGTCCCACATTACCCCGCTCTCCCGTAGTATTGAATTCTATAATTTAAAGCTTTTATCTCAATTACTTTTTTTAGCATGATTAAACATGTAAAGTGTTTAATGACCCTGCAGCTACCTGAGCAGTCAGCTCAGTTACCTGGGTCAGTGCTAATGTGATGATCGACAGAGTGGGTAAAAGAAGGTCACTGGCTGAGAAAGGGAGAGAGGAAGATATAGTGACAAGGAAATGGTACCACAAAATGCTAATGTTCAAACTGAACTGCATAGTTAGGTACTTCTCTTACCTTGATCCAGGTCATACTCCTCCATGGTGCTGACAAAGTGAGGTCTGGAGTAGAAGTTGTGGGGCCCCGGTTGTTGGAGACCCCCCAGGCTGAAGAGGCTCCGCTCATTGGTGGTGCAGCAGGAGAAGGCTCTCCTGCTCGGGATGCAGGGGTAGCGTGTCCAGCTCTTCATCTCCAGGTCGAAAGCCTCCAACGCCGTCACTGGCATCTTTCCCTGACGTCCACCTGAGGGAGAAGACATGACTCTGGCTCAAACATACAAATATATATATATATATATATATATACGTACAAAACTACATCGAAGCTTTACTGATTCCACACTGTTGACTTCTACTGTGAATAGGATGCAATTATAAACTGCTGGATTACTTTTGTTTAATTCTTTGCTGTAGAAATGTTTGAATGTACTTTTTGACTGCCAAACGCATGCACACAATCATACATTGAACACATTTCCAGGAATACAGCGAAAAACACATTTATTTCCTGATATTGTTTTTCCTTGTTTTCCATTTGCTGCTTCTTTTCATTGCTTTTTAATCCCTCGCTCCTGTCACAAAGTTTCAGTGGCATTTACGTGACGTCTGGCAAGCACGCTGACTAGCACTGGGACCACATTTCATTTTGGAATGAAAACAGAGCACGGCAGTAGCATGCTCCCAGAGGATGCCCGCAAGTTGTTTACTTTCACAACTGATAACTTAACCTTGTGCAATGCAACTACAAGGGCAATGGCAGATTGGAGTGGGAGAGTGTAGAGAGGGCACTGGGCAGTAAGGGGGTCAATGATGGAGAGGCAGTGGAGAGGTTGAGCACAGTGCTGAACCACGTGAGATGGGTGCTGAGGGTGAAACAGAGGACGAAGACAGGGGAAGAAGGATACACGATGGACAAGGGGAGGAGGAGGAAAGGAAGCAGAGAGATGGGGCGATCGAGAGCGAAACACACAACCAAATAAAGGGAATAGAAGAAATGAAAATGAGTGAATGGGACAGAGAATTTGTGCATGAGCAAGATAGGGAAGAGAGGAGAATGTGGAGGAGTGGGAGAGGAAAGTGGAAGAGGGTCAGCGGGAGTGGGCAGGGTGGCACGGAGATCGATAGCAACAGCGAGACAAAGAGTCGAGGTGAGTGGGAAGAGTCAGGGAGGCGTGAGAGATAGAAGGACAGTGTGAGCCATTGATTACCGTGGAATATACTGCGTTTGATTTTGTTTTCGTAAAAGGGGATAATCTGTATTCAGATCTGAGTGTTACAGCGATAACACATCACTACAGACACATTTTTGACAGTTTTGTAAAATAAAGTAACTGTGATGCTTATGAACCAGAGAGCGAGAGAGAGTGCAGTGTCAAATTTGATGCGATGTGGACACGCAATTCATACGTAGCAGTCAGTGGGTGGCGGTGCCTTCAGTCTGTGGACCCAGATGAACACGCCCTCTTCTACGTTCTCAGATAATCCAAAGCAGCGGTCTGCAACTGGGTCAAACTGCAACAATCACCTCCTCTTTAGCAATTTGTCTTCAAAGTAATAACACAACTTTCTCTTCCTTAATGTAATGATTAATATTGAGCTTAATTACACAGCTTATGTTTTGAAATTGTAAACTTGGGCCTGAAGATTGTTCGATAAGGATGGTGGTTGTTTAATACTGATCGAAAAGATTTGTTTATTCAGAACTTGTTTTCAAATTTTTTTCTAGCAGCAATTAACGGACACGATTTCCTATGAGTCTCAGATGTTTGTGGGCCACGTGTAATTAGAGCTCAGACACATCCGGAACAACAGCAGGACAGACAAGACTGAAAGCTGTGAATCAGAGGAATGCCTTGGTGAGTTTGTTGGATATGAACCAAATCAAGTTGTGATGGAACTATCTCTGCTGCCGTGACAGTGCTTTTTTTCTTACTTGGTTCCTTGCAGATTAAAGGCTGCGTTTCTGCCATCGAAGTCCCGGATTTGATCTTAATAAGCAGTGTCCTCAATTCTGAGGAGTACAGACAGATGCTAATCCATCATGCACTAACATCAGGGGGATGTCAGATCGCCCCCACATCCACTCAGACACGTGATTACGAGCCAGAACACAAAGTCATAGTCATAAAGAACCATCTGCAGTGAAGAGAACGCTTTTATAAGCGATTCAGATATAAGATTTATATTTTCTCTGCATACAATAATATATTAAAGAAAACCTGTGTGTGTGTTTGTGTGTGTGTGTGTGTGTGTGTGTGTGTGTTTGTGTGTTTGTGCTTTGTGTTTTACGGTAGAATTTGTATCATACTTGATGTACAGCCTATTTTTAGCTACACTTTTTGATTAACTGCCCTGACACTGCCACAAAAACCTTAATTCAAATTGTGTACTTCACATACAAACACACACGATTGTCAAGATGAAGAAGTAGTAGTCTGCACTATCTCACCAGTCAGAACAGTCAAGTGCTTATACTACTACCAAACAGAAGCAGCATCATTAATGGAAATATATCTTCAACACACACTTTAAACTGTTTCTTTGTCATGTTCCTGTCTGCCAGTATTTAATTTTTTAAAGTTTGGGAGCAGCGAGCAAGACATGACTAAAAACTCCCAGGGAAGACGTAAGGCGTGATTACAAACCACAAGTGCAAAGGTTGAGAACAACAAACTTAAAGGTTGTACACATAAAACAACTTAAAAACAGTTTCACATTTTGAGAAATATACATTCACTTTTTTTCATTATCTCTTATATCAGCAGCTGGAAAATATTAGGTCCAAAAAGCAAATGTAACAATTCTATGAATTTCTTTATGTCTATGAGAGGGAATAGATTAGTGTCCCCCAACCTGGAGATGTTAGCAGATAATGGAAATTTAAGCATGAAATTATAATTTAGTAAAAATAAATGTTACACATTGAATTAATGATCATTCGCCACTAAAATGTCAAAGTATTTGCAGAAGAATGACGGCGGGCCTTTAAATTGAGCCGTTCTGAAAGTTCACAGACAGCAGTGTAAATGTTAGGGTGGCATTACCACGCAGGTCATGAGCAGCTGTACTGGCATACAGCAGCTTGTGGAACTGCTGTATGGAAAGTTTAAATTTTGAAATGTCAGTATTGTCTTCAGTATGGTTGGATTTAATGGCCTGTCAGGTTATTCCAGCTGCGACACATTTGTAAGTGTTGAAACACTGATAAAGTACAGAGTGTGTTACTATACATGTATTTGTACTTATTTATGCTACTCTAAGTTGTATTTAAATGGGTGAAGACACAACAACTTGTGTGCTTCCATCTGCCCTCAAGCTTCCTTACATTTTGAATTAGACAACCTGTTGCTTGAGGAGTAATACTAATTCTTAATTTCTTCCCTGTCCAGACTCTGTCCAATTTAAACTTAACATGATGTGTTGTTGCTGTGTAACCCTTGAATATTGATATTTGTTGAACGAGTTCCTGTGCTGTCCATAGACAGACATATTGTCATGTTGACATGAGGGTGCACAAACTTCAGGCCTGATCAATGCGGCAGTTTTTCAGCTGGACGGAGAGCTGTGGTTTGCATACTGTATTTATAAACGTGTATTTGAATTTAATTATTAATTTGAGGTCTGACACAAACTATCTGTTTGAGAATCATAATGTCAATCTATGATTTAACTGTAATTTTCTCTTTTGATATGAAAGTATTGATTAGAGCA
This sequence comes from Platichthys flesus, assembly GCF_949316205.1. Lineage (NCBI taxonomy): Eukaryota > Metazoa > Chordata > Actinopteri > Pleuronectiformes > Pleuronectidae > Platichthys > Platichthys flesus. The sequence goes on along the minus strand of NC_084951.1, from coordinate 5,296,049 downwards.
GCTTTAAGGCAAAGACCACTGAAAAAAATATAAATGAAAGGGGGGATCAAAAATGTTGCCCGAACAATTTGTATCAATATACACTTTAAGTATTCAAAGCAAAACGCATTAATTATGCAGAAATGTGTTCCTGGCAGTTTTAAATTTGTAGACATTATATAATGATAATTTTAATGATTTAATGATTTACCCCCGGTTCCAGGTAGTCTCACAGCAGGAGGTTTCACAGTGCGAGATGGAGAGGTACATCAGTGTATTATCAGAAGTAATGCGGCCATGACCCGATTCGGAGAGGAGGGAGCTGAGCTGCAGGGAAAAGCTTTCAATTTATCTTTATTTCTACGTCCTGGACTCTGCTTAAGGTATTGAGCTTCTCCATAGGGTGGCTGGCATCAGCCTTAGGAGATAGGGTGGAACGTTGGGACACCCACCAGGAGCTCAGAGTAGTTCAGCCATCCTCTCAAGATGCCCCCCGCACCTTCATTTGGAGGTTTTATGTGAACACCTCATGTGGGATTGACTTTCAGGGTCGACCCAGATCCCCCAGGAGGAACCAGAAAGGTTTGATGGGATGGGATGTCTGACACCCTGCATGCTTACCCTGCTGCCACCAATGTGTGATATTGGATGAGTGGAAGATGGATGGATGAGTCGATGGACAGAGGATGTCTGCCCTTGTTAAGCTCTATGAGACAAATGGCGATTTGTGAATATGAGCTATACAAACCAAATTTGATTGATTGATTGATGGATAGATGAGTTGGTAATATAAGGCTTGCGTTAAGCGTACAGATGATGCTATTTATAGATAAACTTAACATGTTTTTTATGTAAGAATAATTTCTAGCAAAGTTATCCTAACCCTAGAAATTACTGTAAATAAGTGTAGTACAGCCAAAGGTGTTGTCATCAGTGTAAAGTAGCTAAAACTCAAGTAAAATACCATACTCTGGAATGAAGTACCTCAATATTGTGCTCCAGAAGAATACTAGTATAGTAGAGTATTAGTATTAGAGTAAAGTACAATCCACTGTCATTTGGCTACTGTGTTCATTGTTTGCTGTGTGTTGTGTTGTTATATATAGAAAGGTTCTCTCTTGTTGAGGTCTCTCTGCCGCTCAACGCGTCATTGACTTCCATCATTAAAAGGGTCATTGTGTGCCTCTGGTTGAGCGTGTGAATAAAAACGTAGGACATGGAAATGACCAGCTACAGCCCTCCTCTCAGGAGGCTGAATGCTGGCTGTGTGGTTGCTTGTACTGTCGAGGGAAATGGATTCATCTCTTTGTAAAATGCTGAAATGATCGTACCCTGCCTTGTGTGATTCAAATTCTCTCTCAGCGCTGCTCTCTACACAAAGTGTAACGGAGTAATGACAAAATGTAACACGATGCCGACATATGTAACCAGGAAATGTTATCTTTATGTTGATTTAGTTTGAATAAATCAAATGGCTTGAGAGTGATTTGATTCATAAATTCTGTGTTTACATAATGCATATATATATATAAATTAAACTTTATCTAATCAAATCACTCTGAAGCTATTTGATTTATTCAAACTAAATCAACATCATAGAAAGCACTTGAATATGTCATTGAAATACATAAAGTCAACAATTGTTTTTTGAAAGTACAAAGACTGTCTCTCTAGTCATTTCTGTACTAGGACTTTGGTCCTTTTGTCCTCCTGATATATATTGTATGGAAAGTGTCAATCTGATCAATTTTGTTCTATAAATCTTTCTTGTGCAATAATGTACTGACACTACAGACCTGAGACACGTTTTTTCTGCTCTTTTTTGAGGCTCAAGCCACCAGGCAGATAGAGTAACAGAGCTATAGGGCTGATGGTAAAAACAAGCACACAACAACTGTGTGAGACAGACTGGACAAGAGACCTGTTACTCCCTTTATCCACTCCATTTAAGCCCTGAGTGAGCATCAGAGTAGCCTGGAGCTTCAAAATGTTCCCCCACCGCATCGCCTGAGGATTTAGCTTCTTCAAATACGGTGTCCATAACTAGCTGACAATGTCCTTGATAGTGACCAAATGTGTCCCTACAATCTCAGGTGATATCAGACAGACTTCTGGTCTATGTGCTAGAAGAAACACACTAAGTAGTGACATGGAACAGTGATTCCACAACAAGCTGTAAGATTCTAATTTGGGGTCATCTCATGGTTATGGTTGCTGTTGTATCACAAAGTGCTTTCGGTCATTCAAGCCTGGGCAGCACAGACTGCACAGAGAAAGCTATTTGGCTTACAGCTTTTTGTGGTTAGGGAAAGCTCTTTTTCCCAGGATGCTTGTGCTTCAATCTACAGACAAAAACAGATGTGCTGCAGCACAAGTGACCACACAAGTTGTTCTCAAACAGGAATGAAGTGCACAGCCACACCCGCAGCTCTGTGAGGCTGTTCTTAGTAATGGCTGTTGCTCAGGAAGTAGCGTGGGTCGTCCACTAACAAGAGGTTTGATACCTGGTTCGTCCCCTCTGCATTTTAAAATGTCTCTGGGCCAGGCACTGAACACCAAACTGCTCCTGAATGCTGTGCCAAAAATGTATGAATGGTGTGAATGTGTGTGTGAACAGGCAAATTTGAGTTGGCTGTTAAAAAAAAATAAAATTCTATACAACTATTATCCATTTATCATCCATTTGCTTATGACAGCCAAACATTGTCACGAGGTTCACAGTTACTAACAATTACTCACCATAGAGACTGTGGGTGTTAATTGTTTTGCAGGCATTTATAAAAAAAAGAAAAAAAATGTTGACGCAAAATAAAGATTTGACCTGATGTTTGACATGTCTGTCTGAACCAGAGACAATCCATCTCATTGCTGTTGATGTATTTCACTCAAAAAACATGATTGTGGACCTTGTTGTGGCACAAGAGGAAAACTCTGGGATCACCTTGGTCGGTATGGCGTCAATCCATAGAGTACATGTTGAGATTATGTTTTACCCTGTAAAACCTTTACCTGCTGGTGGCACTAGATGAAAAGTCAGGTTATCAGTCATTGGATAGATCATCTGGTGACCATGAATGCTTGTACCAGATTACACGGCAATTCAGTTGATTAAGTAATTGCTGTTTTAAACAAAGTTTTGGCTCAAAACAAATGCTAATTTGACAAGTGACAAATAAGAAGTATATAATTCATTTTTTTAATCATATTGTACATTGTTTAATATTGATCCACATATCTGCACAGCACTATAGCATAAAACAGCTGATTTAATTGTGTTCTAAGTCCCAAATTAGTTTTTGTTCCTACAGGCACATTTAGTGTGTTACTGCATTACTCATATTTTTGGTTTTTAGAAATATATTATGGTAGAAGATGTCACAGTTTAACCCAATAAGAGCAGATGAAACATATGTTTGTGTAACTTTAAGACTGTGTGCTATGGTAAATCATTGACTTTGTCCTAATATTCATCGATATAAATCTGACTAATGGATTTTTTATAAATATGAGGAAATGGTCAACAACAAAAGGTAAAATAAGTAAAATAAAGGTTTAAACTTCAATTTTTTCATTAATGAAGGGGAAATAAAGGTTTTAAAGAATGTCAGACAAACAGACATAAAACTCAGATATTTAAACCTGAGCAGTGAGATGAAGGAATCTCGTGTCCTACCTAACATGTAGATTTTGTTTCCTGTTACGAAGGGTGTGGCTCCGTACCGCGGCGTGGGCATGGAGGCCATCGTCAGCCATTGGTCCTTCTCTGCCTCATAAACCCTCACCAGGGCCTGCGGTGTGGTGTCTGCACCCATACCTCCCAACGCATACACCTTCCCATCTGCAGAGAGACACACAAGACAGAAAATCACTGTGAATGGAGAGCTTGCTGTAATTTACTCTCTTAGTGCAACAATAGATATTTTCGGTCCAGCTTGTTTTCCTGGTACAGTTAAATAAGGTGATGGAGGAAAAATGCTACAAATGTCTCTCCAGGCAGCCAGAGAAAGAGACACAGTACTGTCTCCTTTAGTCCTGCCATTTCTAAGGCAGCTGTCACGTCCGCTATCCGTCTCATCTGACTACAGTCATCCAAACAATCTGCAATATTTATGCCCAGGTCTGACAACATGCCAGATGACAGGGCAATGACTTTCCCACAAGGACACATCCCCAAACATCCCCGACCACTGCAGTGTCATTAGAATACACAGAGAAGCAACAGAACGCCAAAGTGCTGAGAAAGCAGTCACACTCCTCCTGCTGACACGCTGCAGAGGAGAGGAGAGGAGGAAGAGGAGAGGAGAGGAGAGGGGGAGGAGGACAGGGAGGAGAGGAAAGGAGAGGAGGGGGGGGGGGGGTTACCAGCTCATCAGCACTCTGGAAGTTGTGACAACTTAAATCTCAAGGAAAAAGGCGGAGAGAAGCTGAGAGACATGGAGGGAGAGCGTGAGCGTCTCAGACACCCAGTCAGATGACAGATCTGTGGAGCTGTGACTTAAACTGTGAAGAATAAAGCAATAATAAATCTGTCACTTGGAATGCAGCTCGACACCAGTACTACTGCCACTCAGTTCAGCATTTATGACAACACAGAGTAAATCCAATTTTACTGTTGAACATAAAATAAATGACGCAGCATGGACACTTCCATCATGTAAAACATGTCATAATGAGTATAAGCATGTTAATAGGTGGGGCAGGAAATGTGGATTATAAGTGTGTACTTGTGTGTGTTTGTGTATTTCAGAGACACAGAGCTGAGACCACAAACCCTGTAGCTGCAGAGAGGCCCCTACTGCATTTTAAGCACGATTGCTGCTGAGCTTTCTAAGTAGAAGCTTTATCGCTATTCTTAAATTACTTTTAAGCGGTTTTAAGGAGAGTCCAAGTTAACTGCCCTGTGAGTCTTTAAAGTTCATCGTAAAGAAAAACCAAACTATTAGACAGATAAAACAAACTACTGGACAAACTGAGATGATGGTTCTAGATGAAAGTGTCGGAGACCTCAAATGGACTGTTCAGGTTTGCTTCACACTGTCCAACAGTCCAATATTTCACCTCATACTTCAAATGTTAACCTGTTAGTGTGAGAGGAATGAGAGATCTACCTCGAGAGTAAATGCACTGGGCTTCGTTTCAGAACATACATTTTTCAACATTGTCTTGCATAAGGTTTGCTTGTGGCAAACTAAGCCTTCTTCATAAGTGTTTCAGTTGTGTAAATTAAAATGGGCTTCATCACAAAACAACATCTGAATGCCCCCCTGGTGGCTGCCTCTTCTCTTAACCCCCAATTGAAACCATGATGTAAGATGTTAACGGATGCTAAGTATAAGCCAAATACATTTTTCATATCAATGAAATCTTTGCTTCATTATTGTTCAATGGGAGGAAGTGGAGATGTTTCAAGCATTTTTATATAAAGTCATATGCATGAAGATAATGCTGATGATAGAAATGGTAATAGTGAAAGATGATATCATTCAAAAATATTAAACAACAATGCTTATGTGAGCAAACTTCTTCCAGTGCAGGATGTGAGCTAGCATGAATGAAAGCAGCACAACGAAAACAACTTTGCCTGAGCTTTTATACTTTTTCCCGTAATATTATGTTAACTGTTTCAACGAACAATGAAATGAGAATTTGTTTTCACTGAAGATGAATGTGGAAAAAAGTCTTTAGAAGCTCAGTGGAGCGCTTCTATATCCAAGTTCATTTAACGCGTCTTTCTCTGGGGAAAGGTTTGATTTATCACGATTAATCACGAGATGTGACATGTAGGCAAGACTTTCATCTTGTAGAAACCCCTGGACCAAATATATAAAAATACTCTAATATATGACTCACTTGTGTTATGCATAATTTTATCCACATTGTAAATTTTCATCTGCTCCAAGTTGTCACATCCCAGTTTATACCTATCATATACCAAAAAGAAAATGTTCCAAAAATCATCCATCCATCCACCCATCAACAACACTGCTTATCTTTTGGGGGTCGCTGGCTGAAACCAACCCCAATCTGCATGTTTTCCGGACTGTGGGAGGAATACATGCAGGAATAGGCAAAACCCACCGACATATGGGAAGAGCATGTTAACTCCACACTAAAGACCCCGGCCAGCTGGGTTCTGACACTTTGGATGAATGTGGGAAATTCTGTACATCGAACGCTTAATCCAGATCTTCAGACTCAGCTCCATCCCCCCCTCCCACAACAGTTTGATGCTGTGTTCTCATTATAGCTGACGCGGCACCAATCTGTCAGTCAATCTCAAGACCTCTCAGACCCTGTCAGTCCCACTCAACACCTCCTGCCCCACCAGGAGCTGTAGCCCCAACAGTGTGCAGCTCCCAGTGACACAGCGGCTGTTCACTCTTGCCCTGGGTTGTTTTCTAGTCAACAAATGCAGTTGTTGATGTGAACATATACTGTTGAATCCTTGTGGCCTGATAAACTTGTTGAGAGCTTCTCTTACCTTTTTTTTTATATTTGAAACCTGCATTATTTAAACAATGTTTATTTGCTTTTTCACCCCTGGTGGCAACAAGTAGAATAATGTAAAACCACAGCTTGAAATATGTATTGCATTGCCAACATGTTGCACAATTGTACTAAATACAAACTAAATGGGAAACTGGGCATAAAAACATTTCTCCATAGCTGTGCCAGAGGTAGCAAAACACACCATGGGGCACCTTTAAGTTGTGAAGCACGTTCAAATGTTTGGCAATAAAGGAAAGAGAATTCAAACCAAATTGAATTTTTAATATTTCTGGAAATGTATGAGTAAACGAGAGAGAGAGAGGGAGAGGGAGGGAGGGAGAAGAGGTGATCGAGGTGTTAATAAATCACTGTGGGATTTGACGATGCCACCGGGGTCTCCCAAACCAAGCCAGTGACAAAACAGTCGCTTTTCAGCATCTTTGTAAATTCACAATTCACTTGAACACTTCAGCAGTTTCTCATGGCTTGGCAGCTCGGCTCAGCTCTGTGTCTCCCATGTTCGTCTCCTTTCCATGTGTCTCCCATGTGTCTCCAATGTACTTTCATGTGTCCCTCATGTTGTCTCTCCCATGTGTGTCTCTCTTCCATGTGTCCCTCATGTCTCTCCAATGTTCTTCCATGTGTCCCTCATGTCTCTCCCATGTGCGTCTCTCTTCCATGTGTCTCTCTCTGGAAGCTTTGCTGCTGCCTTTGGAACCAGAGATCCATCAGCCCAGGGCCCTCAGCTGGCAGATTGATCCTCTGGTGCAAGTGGAGGTTCTCTCTGAGCGTTCGCCATTCCCCCAAATCAACTTTAATAATTAGCGTGCGAAAATGGCAATTAGTACAGTGCCTGTTCCAAACCTGTCTGTTTGTAATGTTCTGTTATCTTGTCCCTTGGTTAAAGCTCTGGAGCTACTTCAGAATTATTCCTTGTCATTAGTGAGGCCTCCTCAAACACTTCTACAATAAACTGTCACTTTGTATTGCTTGTTTGCAGAGCTTTATACAAACAGTGTGTGTGCGTGTGTGTAAATAGTTATTACATGTTAAGACCTTACACATGTGTGCAAGTAGGATTAGTAATGGCGTGACCCACTGATAAATATCCACCAATCTGGATCCTTATTTTGGTGACTGTAGATACTTGACATTCCCTGTCCACCCACATTGTGACCTGTGACCTGCAGCATCTCACAGCTGCTACCTGTGTGTGTGCGTGTGTGTGTGTGTGTGTGTGTGTGTGTGTGTGTGTGTGTGTGTGTGTGCCTTTCGGCCCATTCTCGGCTTGTCATGCGCGACCTCCTCTAATTAAGGAAACCATGCTCTATTCTCTGCACATCACCCCGGGAGACTCCATGGCAACCACAGTGTAAACTAAAGACTATTATTATGGGGTGGCGTTTTGCAGGCTGATCTTCGTGAAAAGAAAATCCATCAGCACTGAAGGTGATGGACCAAATGTTCTTGTACTGCTCTGCACTGACCACACAAATGATCAAAAACTATGAACTGCAAATGCTCCAGTATAATAGCACATTTGAGGGACAAATTATTATATATGACTTACTGTTCACTGGTTATGCTTCTTATTTCTGTTCTTCTTCTTTCTAACCCTGATGTACACACTTGGTCTGCAGCTTTGATTCCTGCCCAGCAGAACATCTTTCATCTCCCTTGTCTCTAGGTCCCTGTCTTCTTGATTTCACGTTGCCTGTCCCTCATCTATTTTTTCAACCTTCTCTCACCGCTACATTCACTTGGCTTTCATCATTTTCTGTCTCCTACTTCACACACTGTGATTGTGATTGTCACATCTTTCCCTTTTACAGAATCCTTTTTCTTTAGTTTTTTTCCTAATAATAAGTCTTCACAACATGACTAAAATAATTGTATTTTTAAATGTATTTTTTTTTTACTCTGAAAATATATATTTGGCATGCTGCATGAAATCTTGTTCATGTTCAATCAAAGTGATGACGATATATTTACAGAACAACATAAAAGGCATCAATGCGTGAGTCTAATTCAATAATTCAATAGTCCATAAGTCCTCCTTTACTCTTATAATTTGTACACTTCGCTCTTCCTTCTCCTTAAGGCAGATGTCTCAGACCAGCTCAATATAACATTTAATTAGATTAGTTTACTGCAGAATTTCATTTTGATTCACATTCACAGTTAACCTGTCCCTTGAATCTGTTCAATCGACCGGTTGTGTATGCCTTAATCCACAGTGCTTCTTTTCTAAAGATTAATAAATAATTTAGCTTGTCCCGAAAGTTTTTGAGACATTTGTTTACAGACAACCTGTTGGCCACTGAGGTTAGTGAAATGCTTATATAACGTGACAAATCATCGGACCCACTGGTCCTATTTTTAGAGGCTTCCTGAAGTCAGACTCAGACTGGATTAAACATCCTTTAAGAGAGAAAGAGGATGAAAGCAAATTTAAAAAGAAGAGAGTGAGCAAGTAAGAAGAAGAGTACAAGCCAAGCGGTTGTATATCAGGTCAAGTTACAAGAGATATAGCCACAATCTGCCCTGCTCATTTGGTATTGCATAATATAGAAACGTGTTTTAGGAGAATACAATGATGTCACAGTGAAACTGACCTTTTGGTTGCCATGGAAACAATATGTGTCATAATTCAATCAGGCAACTCCCATATCAAATTTTTATTCCAGCCGCAAAACTTGGTTTTGGCTACTAGGCTGCAACCTCATCACTCTACCACATATAATTACGTAGACATAATGGGGACGGATGAGCAGAGATTTGCAATCCCTGCGTCGGAGCCTGGGGTTGTTTAGGGGCAGAATCAACGAGCTGTGATACTGATGCAGGGCAGCATTGACAAGCAAAAACACAAAAAAATGATTATAGCAACGCAGCTTGTGTCTGAACTAGCTCACTGGATCTCTTAATTTAGTGCATTATGGCCAAAAACCTGTTTTGAGAAGGCACAGTGACATTGATCTTCGACAGATCATTCTTGAGTCATCAGTGAATGTTTTTACATAATTTAAAATAAATCCCATAATGCATTACTGAGAAATGGTGCATAGGTGGACTGAGAACTCAAAACACGTTCTGCCTCCCTTCACAGCTGTCACCAATGTTGAATCTAGGGTTTCACATGAAAAATGGGAAGTTTAGTCCAAATTCAAAAACCACAAAGTGTATGTTAAGAAAACAGGAAGGGGGCTTTTGTGTTTGATGGAAGCTTTTGTGTCCCACAGCGACATTTTAAAGGCCAAAGCACTAGTCCTAATGAGCACTCATCAATAGTGGATCTATAAAACCCTCCAGTAAGCTGCCAGCTATAGTCACCATGCACTATGTATAGACTGAGACGGAGGAGTGCTGGGGTCTATAGGATCAATTGTTCTCACTAAGAAGGAAAGATGATTCAGGTCCATCATTCTTTCTTTCCCTTTTCCTTCCGTTGTCTATTCCCATAATTATTAGCCAATTTATCTTAACTCTATATTCTTTTGTTCCTTCATTCTTCCATCCTATTTTTTTTACCTGTGTGACTTGTTCCCCGTTTTCTTCTCTTCTTTTTCACTTCACCTTATTTAGTTATTTTTTCACTTTCAAGTCAGGGACAAAAGAGTGCAATTTAGAAGGGCCGGTGTACAGGCACACAGTGCTATAGGTGTAGTGCAACACAGACAACACAGACACACATTCACTCAGGGGGTCAATAGTGAAGGAATATGGAGGAGATATCACAACGTCATCTTTGGTGAGGCAAGGGTCAATCAATAGTCCCTTCAAACCTCCATCTGTAGACCAGCTTAAAATGGAAAAGATCAAAGTTTATTTGTTGTATGGAAAAATGCCGGCCATCGGTGTGAAGAGAAGGAGCATAAATAACAATCAGACAAAAGAAACAGGATTAACACACTGAGATCAAAGTCATAACAGAGACACAGCACAGATGAAAGCCGCTTTCTCTCAGATGGACGTTTTAATGAAGAGATCACAGACATGCTGCAAGTGTTTGATCATATCTCATTGGATGCAGCATATCTACTTTGCGAATGTTTTTGCATATGTGTGTTTGTGTGTTTGTGTGTGTGTGTGTGTGTGTGTGTGTGTGTGGTACTCATTTTTGTTCCCTCTTTAGGACCTTTAGTGTAAACACTGACCTTGTCAGGACCAGTAGACCTAATGGGGACCAAAGCCCAGTCCTCATGAGGCAGAACATGATTTCTGAGGTCCTGGTTCAGGTTTGGGAAATGGTCATGGTTATTCCGTGCACGATGAGGGGAAGTCAATACAAAGTCCCAATAAGGAAAGCTTTGCATTCCTCAGGGTGTGGAAGGACTGGCGATTTAAGGGTTGTGCGCAGTGTCATGACAGTTTGGAGGTCACAGCCAGTAACCCCCCCATTATCACTGGGACTACTTCGACTTTATCTTTGAAATCTGTCCCAGTTCATTCAGACCCTAGTATTTCTCAACTACCTTGCTCTCCCTCTCTCTGATGGGGCTGTCAGCTGGAATTGCACCAGTCTCACAGCTGCCCTCCTCTGCTCCTTGTCAACCACCTATAAGTTTGGCTGGTTAACCAGCACCTCTTTGTCCCACAGGTCCTTCGCTGTCTCGTTCTAAAACACTTTCTGTGGTATGTCCTATCAGGTCTTAGGGACTTCCTATCCATTTTTGGCACAGGTGTTCCTGTATACTAGCCAAGCCACTTGTTTATACCTTACCCATAGCCTGTACCATGGGTGCTGTCTGCTGTGGTAGAGCCCAGCCTTTATGGATCTGGAGCTTAGGGCCTGTTGTTGTGCTGCCATTATCAGAGTCTCTCTGCTATCCTTTATGTCGCTCTTTTCTAACCACTGGTGGGATTTCTTGATGTAAGCCACTTCCTCTATCCGCTGATGGCACATACCATGGATGGGGCTTGGTCTACCACAATATATTTCTTCCTTCTCATCACCCCCTGTCATTTGCTGCCTGAGACCCTCTCTAAGTATTCATCCCCAGGGGCCATCTTCCTGATGTATTAATGGATGCTCCATGTTTCATTCTGGATCGGGGCTCTGACACTCACTGATCCTCACCTTTTCTTATTTTCTTATTGATGCTAGCAGTCTTGGAGGACTTGACATTGGGAGGACAACTCCATCATTTTAAGGCGTTATTATGTCTTGACATAAGCACCATCTATGCACGTGTATAACCAATGAATTATAGAGTGTTGAACCTTTCGTTGCCATGCATCATTTATCTACTTTTAAATGTTGATATGCTCTGAAAGGTAGCGCAAGCATGCCACGTTACACTTCAATTCCCAAATTGATATCTGCTAACATAAAAACAGATATGTAGATAATATATGAATCTCTGGCCCACTTCCTTTGCATTTCTATTACATAACCAGAACCAGGGTAGTAGAAAATAGGGAAAAGGCTTATAGAGTGGGTAAATTAAAAACTGATGAAGATCAGCAACAGAAAATTAAAACTTAATTTTAATCATCAGGCAGCATATTTGGAGGGATATGGTTAAATGGGAGGCTATTCATTAACATGAATCGTTACATCAAGCCTATCACATATATAAATATATAATTTAATTCATCCTGAAATGATGCCAATGATGCCAACCTGCTGTTACATTTGCAGCACCTAGTGCAGGTGTAATTTAAACCTGCACAATGAGCTCCCTCCCTACAAAAAGTAATGATGTACAATTATGACCAACGGCAAAATCACAATTACAGATGGTTTCAGGTATAGTGGTTAAAATTAGATTTGAACACACTAGGCATTTGCACAGTACTTGGTTCCATAAAAAGAGGGAAAGGGAAGTTCTCTGAGATGTAGGCATTCTAACAGTCATTGTCTGTGACTAAGTTTATAAATTGTATGTGATTTTCATACATTTACAGTAGAACATTTGTAAAATAATTAAAAACATGTAGATCCAAATACATTTTGTAACACCCAATGTTGCCCACAACGAGAGACTATACTGGGACTCTGCTAACCCCTGCATCAGGGAGTTTAAACAGAATATTGTGGTGAAATGATGGACATGGTGCTCACTCACAAGTGGTGAAAACAGTTTTGTAAAATCTGTTATTCAAGAAGTACCTTACGTAAATAACAGAAATTATGCAAAACCCCTGTTGAACAATGCTGCTATAAAATACTGGCCCATATTTAAAGCAAATAGCTGAGATCAACCCAACACACTGCCAAGCACAAATGTTGCGTGGAAGTAAATGTTCTAGTATAAATCTAAAACCTGAGGCTATAGAGATTCATTTAAAGATATGGACGCTAAACAGGACCTCTCCGATGCAACTAAGAAACCAACAAACACTCTAGATTATGTGCACAATAAATAATGTCAGCAAGAGAACACTTAATATTTCCTCCACATTCTCGTTCAAATTTGACAAAGATTCATTTTTACAGATGACCACATCCTGATGTGACAGAATCCCAAAATCCTATTTCAGAAAATACCTCAGTCAGTGTGAAAGACATAAATGAATACAGGTTACAGAAAAAGCAGAAGACAGCATTTACATTAAAGTAATCATGACATCTCCAGAAAAGCTGTGTTCAAACCCGTCACGGCAGTAACCTGGTCACATCAGTATCACAGACAGTGTACGCCATGTTCAGGTCCACAACACTGAGCTGTTGATTTTGATGTTGCCATGTTCTGAATATTGTGCAACCTCTGCTCAGCTTTGAATGCTGCAGTAACACCTGTTCTCCTGTTCTTTTAAATGGCATCGGTATGATGATGATGACGATGACCATGACGATGACCATGACCATGATAGTCATAGCACATTTTATCCCAAATAACCAGCTTTGCCTTAAAGTGGCTTGTAAGACTGCAATAAGCTTAAAAATAGCAAGTTGGCAATGTATGTTGTTTCATCACAGCCCAGAGAGAAAAGCTAGTCCTGTGTTCATCAGTGTTACAAACCTTGTCTGGTTTAAGTAGCTCCACAGCAACAACAAGACTCTTTCGCAATTCCTTAAATTCCCCCAAATTCACATCTCCATCTGATTGAGGCTTAATCTTCTTAGTTTAAAGCTCAGTCACCACAGAACATGCCTGTATAAAATTAGGTCCATTAGAATGTGGTCATGTGAAAGCTACTTGTTGGAAACAAAATCTCCACTGAAGAGTTGAGCCTTCTCCAGGACCATTTGTACAACCATTGGTTCTTGGCTCTTGGATATTGCTGGATTGTACATCTACTATCTTTGCTAGGCTTGTAAGCACCTGCATCTTTCCATCACTCTGATTGTGATTGGACAAAAATAGAGCCAGAGGGGCGAACCCTGAAGGACATGTTTGTCTGGTTCATGTAACTTTCTTCTTTACACAAAAAAACGTAAGAGATTGCAGCACAAAACCTGTTCTTATCACTGTTCTTTTGCATCCATGACATTGAGGTGTTGACTTATATATCAGATTTTTACCTGCTAAGCTCCAAAAATAGTCACAGTGCCACTGAGGCAGGGATTCAAATATCCCATTCACAGTGTCTGCCTGTGGCATCTGGGCTCATTACGGGTGTTACTACTCTTGTTATGTAGGGACCTGGCAGCAGTGAAACATTTCCTCTTCAAGCTTCAGACCGTGCTGTAGATTCCAGGTGCTCGTGAAATTAGCCTCTAATTTGAGGCTCAGTAGAAAAAGCCAATTCTAGTTAATAGTGTGAGTGAGGAGTGATCATATTGGGTTTGACAAGAATAAAAGAGGTCGCAGGGGAAGGCCATGTTAATTATTGCAAAGATAGAGACTGCAAACGGCAAATTAAATAATTACACATGTAGGTTTCAAATTATAGCATAAAACTAGTGTTTTATGTTTGACTTAAGTAAATCCCTGTGGCAGTGTTTTTGCATGTTGGTCCATTTTAATGCTGGTACCCTGTAAGGCTTTCTCAGCAAGACCCTTGGCTGTAAATCAATCCCCTATATCTGACAACAAAACGGCACCAGTGCTATACTACTACAGCATTTACTAAACGAGAGCTTAAGTCAAGTAAAGGCTGATGGGGATGTTGTTAGTTTTGTAGATTTCTTTAAAAGATCAGAAATTATGATTTAGAAAAGTTACAGGAGAAGACGAGTTATGTTACTTCCTCCAAATGGCAACAATAATGTCTGGACCATATTTCATAGTATCCATTCAACAATTATTAAGACGTTCACCAAAAACACAGACAAGCTGGCACCAGAGGAAAAGTCGGGGGATCATCAAAGTCCTTAGGTAACGTTGTCTCAATATTCAGTGCTAATCCAATTATAAGATGTTAAGATGTTTCATAGGCCAGAGGATCACTTTAGGATTCCTCCTCCGGGCATCATAACTGACAATCCATCCAATAAACAACATTGTGTGCTGGACTGGGTATTAGGGCAAAAACACAAGTCTCATTTAGTTAAAAAAGGATGATGTCAATTGAAGTTTACATAGACCAAGCCTATCTATTTTGTAACCTTTACCTTGATGATTTAAACACCATGTGCTTTATTAGCCTGGTGCTACACGCTGTCTACTGCACATACACTCTTTCTTTAACTTTTTTGCAGACGCATTGAAAAAGACGCTGGATAAAATCTTGATAAAGCAAAGGACGTCTCGTGAATTGAAAAACAGCGCTGACAAATAAATAATATATCTCTAACTGTCACAGCCTGGTTCTTTGTAAACTGCAGTGCTACGTGACAGTCTGCATTAAAACCTGCATACCCACTGTAAACGGGTAAACAATAACGATTATATTCTGATTGATGTTAAAACCACTTCGAAATTCACAATAAACCTCAGCAGCAGTCATGGATCTGGGCTAACAAGTGATGAAGTGCTTGGTGTCAAGTAGAAAAAGGGTTAATATTGATATCTGGCTGCCGCTCCTCTCTGCAGATAAATCCACCCTGAACATTTCGTTTCCTGATCCTCCCCACTGAGCTGTGACATTTACTGCACTGCACAAACAGTGTGTTCATTTATTCCCTTTGTACTGAGTGGGAGGAGACTGCGATCTTTGGACATGGGTACTAATATAGTTATAATCATGCCCTGTGAAGATTAGAAAGGGAAAACAGGAGAAATGAAATACAAACTCTCTTTTCCTTCTGCAGTAGCAATAAAGAACCAATACCCTCCTGTGCAGAACACATAGCTCCAGTGGGGCTGCTTAGATGTTAACAGTAGAGGTTGTTTGCAGGAAACTGTAGTAAAAGAGAGCTCGAGCTCAGTCACCCCTCCCTGTTTAAATAAGCAACGAATTATGCCTTAGTTTAATGACAATAGGCTTCATGCAAGAACCCCTGGTACGAAAACCGATTTCCAAAAGTGAATGTATGCTCTTGTGCCCATAAACCAGCATATTTCAATAGCGCTGCTGGGACTAGAGGATAAGCTCCATGGAGTGAGGTAGATCTGTGGAAATCGTTGGCCTCACAATTAACTTCAGGGGGACCCGGACTCAAAAATGCACCATTTTTGTTTTGGTCAATATAACCCTTCAGTCAGGTTAGCAATCAAGAAAGTATGTGGGGTTAGTTCTTCTCTCTTCAGTAACTGTTGAAATTAAATGATGTACAATCCTAAGAATAAAATATGGGTGCAAGCAGCCAATGTCACTGAGGCTACATCCATTCTGCTGTGTTTTCACAGTCAAGTCGATCACTGCTGAAAAAGCAGCGGCAGTGAGCACTTATGTACACTGGGCATGTGCATGCTGGTGTAAACAGGAAGCATTTGGTTATTAATTGTAGAAAGAGCAAGGGGATAAGGAGTACACGAACAAATAATGACCCATCTCCTTAACATGCAAACAGTTGTATCATTGTTAAATGCAGAAGTTAACTACACAACTACTGTTTCATCTCCTTGACCACTGCACATCTCACACCCAGGCCACACTGGATGGATGAGACGCAGCACATGAGACGCAGCAGTTCAGGGACTCACTACACTACACACGCACCTAGTGTGGCCCAGGCAGAGTCTTGTGCCACCTTTAGGTCAACTCCTTTTCTTTGCTGACTGCTTCGGACGGGAAAGTTCTCATACATTTTTGTAAATGACACAAATAGGGCCTAACAAGTAGCTTTAGGAACAGGTTCGAGATGAGAAGTGAGTAAGCGATGTAGGAGAGGAGTATGTCTGTGTTGCATGAGGCCCACTTTCAGTGAGAATGTTTTTCCTGTGCTCAACACGTCCCTGGATGTGCTGCAGTTACACATCCTCACTGCAGTCTGACTGGAAGACATGCTCCTGACAACTCACACATAAAATGTCTGCAGCTACTTGCCTAGAGACACTAATCACACATTTGTTCTGTTATTAAAGCTTGAAGTGCATTTTCATTTGGAGGGCGATCCATCAGAGTAGCTGCTCTCTCTCTCTCCGCTCTCCCTCTACATAATGCACTAATCACATTCCTTGTAAAAGCCACTGCTGAAATGATTGGGACCAACTGTAATGAGCGTCTATGTTTGTTAACTGCGTTTTAATTTGTGAGCCTTGTACAAAGCGGAGCATAATGCATTCTGCCTGTTTGTTCGGCAGCTGAAAGAGGACAGGTTTGGTTGAGCGCCACCACAGAGAGAAGGAGAACATGCAGTTGTAAATATGTGGCTCTTTGTAGCTACCAATCCTTTTGTTTATCACTTAAGTGTCTTATCAGCCAGTGTTTCGTGCTGAAATGTAATGAAAGTGATGCTCAAAGGCCAGGTTTCACCCGATGATAATGGATGTGCTTTAGCTATAATGTCAGAATCAACCTTTATGGTGATTCATTTACCACGCAATCCATGCAAACTGGTACCTGGCGGAAAACTGCCCTCTGCACATAATGAGATAATCACTGGAAGAGGATGTGAAGCAGTGTCAGCTGTGTGTGTGAGCCAGGGGTGAGAGATGTGGGGGAGCTGAGCGAACACTGAGAGAGTGTGTTATCTATGATGAGGGTGAGGATGAGATACAGTGACAAGCCGGTTGTGATGTTGCGCAGGCATGTCGCAGTTTTTCAGACACACGGTAGCCGACGTTAACCTAAAGTGACAGCTCGTCGACGCCTGGCACAGGCTACGGCAGTGACACAGACACACACACAGACACACACAGGCACACACAACCGCATGATCCTGTGCTTGTGTTCTTGCTCTCATTGACACACAACATAATCAGACAGGCTCGCCCAACCCCCCCACACCTCCCTCTCTCTAATGCACAATCACCCACAGACACACACACACACACACAAACACATCCACTAATTTGTCTGATCTGTCCCATTCTGCAGAATGTTGGATTGTGTTGAGTTGGCTGAGCTGAGCTGACGGATGACAGGGCCGCGGCACAGCGAGCCACGGCTGCTAGGGTTTGCGTTGCACAGTTCAAACACGGTGACACAACAACATCATTACCCGTCATTCCGTGGGTGTCAACAGTGGCTCAAATGCAGCAGCTTGCTCATATGATTGCAAATATAACCATGTTGATATGCCGTGTTCTCCTGGGCAACACAATGTATTTCCAGTAATGTTGTACATCAGAAAATGAGAAACACCAGGCCTAACCTAAACTGCTTCTAAACAACTCAGAAACAGTTTGTTGGGCCTCTGCACTGGACTGAGAAGATAACAAATGTAAACCAAGTGTGTTATTCAACAATCCATAGTAGCAGTCAGTGTTTCCCCGGCATGCATTAAGCATTAGTGATGGGAAGCTCGGATCATTCTATCGACTTGGTTCTTTGAATCTCGTTCAGAAAAATGAATCTTTTTTCGAGTCATTCATTCATTTCAACGGGGGGGTGAAGAAATTCCTGCATGAAATTCCTGCATTAAAATAATGTATCATGATAGTTTGGATGATTTAAAATGGTCATTTATTATCACACTAGCATTTAATTATCACGGGAAACAATTACGCTTCACTGAAATGTAAGTAAAGCACAAAAAAGTTAAAATAACGAAAACCTGTAATTTTTACTTATTCCGAATATCATTCATGTCTTACTAAACCTAGTCACGCGAAAGTGAACGAGGTAGACAAATCCTTTCTGTTTCCTCTTCTGAGCCAATGCATGTCTCGTTAAAAATGATCCAAAGACTCGTACCGGTTATTACTAATGTGATAACCGTGTCTTCAGATCAATGATTCGTTCATCTGCCGGATATGGGTCTTTTGACCCTTTTTCACGTGACCTGCATCAGCCTATGGAACAGTCCCGATGCGCTGCCACGAGAAAATGAACGAATCTCTCTTTGAGAGGACTCGTTTCTCCCGAGTCCTTGTAAGGATTCGTTCCAAATTAACGAATCGTTCACGAACAACACATCACTATTTAGCAGCAGAGATAGAACAAGCACGAGTCTGTCGCGATAATTACTGTATCGACCTATCAAACCATATAAACATAAACCGGATCATTATGCTGACCTCAGTAAATTCCTACATTGTGTTTAGATGCATGTTTATTTAAATAAAGACATTTAAAGGGTTGTGCGGCTTCTCTCTGTGTCTGAGAGCGAGGCAGAGTTACACTCACACAGAGCGAAACAGACAGTGGAGCAGCTGGAGGTGAAGTGAAAACATTTTGGGTTTAAGATAGATGAGAGAGGAGAGAGGATAGCACATTAAGGTGGATGTAGTTATGTGCGCCATGGGCATCGTGTTGTGTGCATGGGTTATGAGCGCTCGCAAAAAAATAGAACAATAACATCAGTTTTCTATCACTCAACTCAAGCTCAAGCTCATCAAGTTGTCACATTAGTAATAACCGTGCAAATTCTGGGCAGAATGATGTGATGGATGAATTTAAGTCAAGGAAGGCAAGGGTAACGTATAGGTTATAATTTGACTCTCTAATTTATTTGTATCTATATTCTATATTTCCTGTTTTTTTCCCACCTAATCTTTGATGATTATTAATGATATGACCAAACATCGTTTTGATAGTAAATTATTTTATATTTCTATAATTGTACTGGTTGTTCTGAAAGGTGTTTAATATAATTTTGTATTATTTTTGGGGGAAGGGGAAGTTGTTGGTTGGGCTTGTTGTCGATAAAGTCTGTGGATTCTCCTGGGTGACCAGGTCATGCCTCTGATGACGTGTGGCTGTGTTGCAAGTTTAACTTAGGATGATCAGTAGAATAGAACATTCTTCATGTGGTGATTTACTCAGCAGCTGTGGTCCATCTGGTAGCATCAGGAGTCACTTTCAGGGACATGCGGCTGAACTTAACCATGAGACGTCTGGTGGGACCAATAAACCAACACGGTAAATTACACTCTACCTGATATATGGCATCCTAGCAGAAAACCTCCACAGTATTCGTTTTAGTGGTGTATCAGTATTAGAGCTCAAATGTCACCGATGCTCTCCCAGTTGCATCGCTTCAGTGAAGGTCGTCAGAGTCCTTCACAGACACACCACGAGTGACATCCAGCTGCTCAAATGGTGGACAACAGCCACCATGAAGACAAGATACTTTGTGTCGCTGCCAGTTCGAAGATTTAATCAAAACGTTTTTACACCATGCATCACCTTCACATCCCCTTTAAGCCTCCTCTGAAAAATGCAAACTCTGGCATCTGCTTAGACCATTCAAACTATGCCAGCCAGGCAGACACCATTTAGACTGAATCTATAGTGATCAATACAAGAATGTCAGCATTACTGGCCCCTCTGTGTAAGGTGTGGCCCCATT
The DNA here is from genome assembly GCF_949316205.1 of Platichthys flesus. Taxonomy (NCBI): domain Eukaryota; kingdom Metazoa; phylum Chordata; class Actinopteri; order Pleuronectiformes; family Pleuronectidae; genus Platichthys; species Platichthys flesus. The sequence goes on along the minus strand of NC_084951.1, from coordinate 5,275,852 downwards.
ATGGCGCCTGATTTAGACAAATCCTAGATTCGCTACTGGCTGTTGCTGCCTCCTTGTTTGTTTGCTTTGTTTGCTTCTGGACTAAATAATTGTTCTCAATAACACCCCCCAAGTTATTTCTTATCCAATAACTGGCAGATCTATTGCATAATAAACAATGCCCACCTAAAAGTAATACATCTTTAAATGCCTGGGTCTGCTTGTTCTCTGTCGATACCATTCTCAGCAGTGTTATTCCACTGAGTCTGACAGCGTTGCCCGCTGCTCCGCTGGGCTCTGCAGTGTGTAATCCCAGGTAAGCTCAGTGGTAATGCAAGTTTTGATGGGATCGTTAGCTATCGTTCCACTGAGGATTTCACGGAAGTAACAGAGCTCCACCAGAGCAGCGGAGAAAACCAGATAGATGGCTGGGATTCTCACACAAACCACAGGAGATCTTAGACTCACTCATACAAATAACGCCCCTAAACACACAGACATAAAGATGACTAACAAGGACATAAAAAAATACTTTGCACAGTTACAGTTCAATTGAAAGGCAATCAAAGCTTCTATGAGCATCAAATTCAGCAGAAAAATAATTTATTCAAAATAACTTTCCAGTTATTCCAAATGATGCCTGTAACTTTTGTTAAAGTAGTGAAGTAAAAAGTTTTGAATGTCTTCACACTATTCCAGATTTTAAGGTAATTTCTTTCCCCTTTAACATGCATTATGCAGACTGGACCTTAACTTTATGCTGATGTGGAGGAGCCAATGTGAATTTCTTACACACACACACACTACTGCATTTCCACAAATTAATGTAAAGGTTACAAGTGACATCCCTCTATGAAATTGATCAAAATGTACCGTTAGACTCCAGAGGCTGCTGGTAACGCTTTGTTAGTCGAAGCCACAGGAATAAACACAGGTTCAAACATCAGCATGTGCTTGACCAGCAAGGATGTGCTGAGCTGTGGAGACTGCCTGTCTATAGATTGAAACTTTGTGAGCTTGATTTTCTCCACGAAACGACTGAAAAGTACAATCACCATCCGTAAAGCTGTTTCTACGGCTGCACCCTAATATCAGATGTTCAATGTGAATATTCCTCCATTCGCTCACTTTTTTTCGACTAATTCAAGTAACAGATCTGGATGTTCATGGTGACCTTCATGTAATGAACCAAATCAAAAGTCAACATATCCCTCAAACTATTGTGTTCTTATCACAATGAATTTAAAACGGGCTACATTATTTTCCAACACTGGACAACAGAACAAATCCAGAGGTCACATCGTATGAAGTTGCTGTAACAGCTGTATATTCACCAGTTCCGAGAAGAGGGCAGGAGATAGATCTTTATATTGCATCCTTTGAAAACACATCAACTCAGATGCAGATACACCTGGCATCCACACTACTGTTTGGTAACGCTGATGGCTGCACTTTACTTTGAAATCTAGGGGGCAGCGTGATGACCTAGACGCTCAGAACCGTTTGCTGATTGGGTCTTTTCCGCCACAACTTAGCCTTCTCTGATTTATCAGGCTCCTATCACAAGACCTCCTCCTGGAAGAAAACAACCATCATTATCCTCGGCTGCTGGTGTAGAACGCAACTTGGATGAATGATTGAAAGTGCTGTTGATCCTGTTGCATTTGCTAACAGCTGTTGTGCAGTTAAATTCTGTATTTTACGAGAAGCATTTACTTGTGTAAGACTGAGACGGACCCATATTTGAGTGATCTGAGACTATTCCTGTTTCCAACCGAGCCGTCAGCCCTACATGGCACACACACGCCTTCCTGTTTCCACCGGCCCATGCAGGCGTTTACATGAGTGGTCACGTGATGTGTTATCATGCGTGTTAGTATGGACGTGGATTAAAACTGATATCGATCAAAAAACATTAATGTGGACAGAGATTGTTTTAGTTTGAACTCTGTACCTATACTTAGTAGTGTGGTTCTGTGCAGGTCAACAGCTGCCTGATACCCGTCTCTTTCACCAACCCCGAAGAGCAGCGTGAACCAGAGGAGCGTGTCCAGCTGATGATTCCACTTTCTTGGGGCAGCCCTCGCTATTTCTGCCAATGTCACTGTTACACCGTTGGCTGTCGAGGGGGTAACACTCGACAGCCAACTCTCCCTTACTGCCAGCATTACTGCAACAACACGGTCCTGTAGATTCATGCTGTACAACATCAGGAGAATACACCCCCTTCTCACTCAGAAGGCGGTGCAGGTTCTGGTCCAGGCTCTGGTCATCTCACGTCTAGATTACTGTAACTCCCTCCTGGCAGGTCTACCTGCTACTGCCATCCGAGCTTTGCAGCTCATCCAGAATGCAGCAGCTCGACTGGTTTTTAACCAACCTAAATTCACTCACACTACTCCTCTCCTCCGCTCCCTTCACTGGTTACCAGTGGCTGCTCGCATCCGGTTCAAAACACTAGTACTTGCGTACCATGCTGTGAACGGATCCGGTCCAGTCTACATCCAGGACATGGTCAAACGTTACACCCCACCCCATTCACTCCGCTCTGCTTCAGCCAATCAGCTCGTTGCTACCTCACTGCGAGCTAAACACTCAAACTTTTTGAAACTAACACTTTAGTAGCACTTAAATGGCACTTACTTATAGCACTTTGTAGTTTTGCTTAATTTTGAGGAAATTGTACTTTCTTGATTCTTGTCATCCTTGGTATGTACCCTCGGGTTTGAATGCACTTATTGTAAGTCACTTTGGATAAAAGCGTCAGCTAAATGAAATATAATGTAATGTAATGTTATACATGAAATAAAAACAGCAACATATATTGACTTAACTCCTCCACAGTTCCATTCAAACCAAACTTAAAATTCACTATTACCAGTCCCCATGATTTGCTGGTTGTCTTTGCTGTTTTTAAACATTTTAAAATCTTACCCTGAGTGGCAATGGACATTTCTCATAGTAGTCAGACTCTTCTAGGACTGATTAATTATTCGACCAAAAAGTGAGAAGCAATGAGAATAATGATTAGTTGCAGCCCTGACCAGCTTTGTAATTGTTATCTTGTAAGATAACTGCCGCTTTTGAGTCCAATCAAAAGCAGCAACATAAGAGAAATGATTTAGAGCTGGATGTTTCAGTTTGTCCCCGTCTACCCTCACACACACCTCCCTCACACACACCTCCCTCCCCCTGCGGGCCACAGCAGCCCACTGTGATCACCACTTCGTCACTGCAGCACTGAGAAATGAATGTTGCACCCTCAGCCCCGAACTCACTTCAAACACTGACTGAATCAGCACTTTATCACCCCCCCCAAGTGTCTTTGGTAGCTGAGAATTATAGTAGTTGCCGCTTACAAAGAAAATGTTTAGGTGACATTTAAATAAAAGCTCAATTAAGATGCCTTGAACAGCAAATCTGTTTTTTTTTTTTTACCAATGCTCAGCCGTGGGACATTCAAATATCTCACTATCATCTGCTCAGACTCAATTTGGCCCCTGGAGAGGGCAGCACGCTAAAGAGAACAACCTCTCGGGGCCCCAGAACGACCTCCGCCTGATTAAAATGAGAAATGCTTTGACAGCCACCTTGGTGCATATCTGATTTCTCCAACATAGAGTATAGAGCTGATGGTAAATGTCGTCCCTCTGTAGATCAGAGCATGTTTTGCGGACAAAGCAGCTGCGGCTCTCCCGACATGATTAGGATCTGGAGTGATCTTTAACACACACACACACACACACACACACACACACACACACACACACACACACACACACACACACACACACACACAGAGTCCATAAATGCATGTACACACACAGCAGCACAAGCGTCAAAGTATGCACAAAATCAAAAGCACCCAACTTCGGCACACTGTCTCCCTTTCACACACGTCACATGCAACAGTCAGACACAGCTTCAAGTAGCGAGTCGGTACGTAACCAAGCTTTTTCCATTAAGGTGATGTGTTTCTTGACAATGGGCCATTAGTGGAGGACGGCATGCTGTTACGAATTCATTGGCTGGTAGCTTTATTTGCTCAGGGGAGGTCTGAGTCATTTGTCAGAAACAGGAGGTGTTCAAAGTCAGCGGGAAACGTCTTGACCAGACTTAACAGGACTACATGTTGTGAAGGTGTGCATTCAGACAAATTAAATATTTTACTATCAATAAGAATACGGGGGCACTGATGCAACAGACAGCTTTTGCGAACCATCAGGACATAGATGAATAATCAGGACACAAAGAAGAAGCAGAAGGTATGTTGTTGATGTGTCTGTTGGCGGAGGATGTGTAAGAAAACAGTCCAAGTGCAGCAGAGTGTGTCGTTTTCCAGTTCAAAACAACAAACATCCAGTTCTAGAGATTAATCAGTGGCCAGATGCTACCAACTACTTTGCAATCATTCACATTTAAAAAGTATTTTTGGTGAAGTTTGTTCTGAAAGTATCTATATAACTTTCCTGGCTGTAAATAAGTGAATAGCAAATGAGTGGATGAGTAAAGCCATTTTCGGACATGATCTCCAGACAACGGGGTCCGGACTTTCTCCGGAGTTTGCCTTTCAGAAAATATGAACAACGCAGGAGATTCTCGACTCAGACACATGCACAACAACAGACAACTCTCTGCAGCGTCCAGGTGAGGGCCGACACAGGAGGCAGGACACCAGTCCACTGATGGGATCAAGTGTTTTTGTTTACATCACAACCACAGCGATGTCGACCTGAATCACTAAAAACTCTCAAATCTTGTCTTTCTAAGTCTCCTTAATGTTCTGTATGCCAATTAATTGTCAACCCAAGAAGTGTGTGTTTCTTTTTTTCAGTATTGCGTCTTTCAGGTGTTAGAAACCTCATCAACGCATTCCACCCGCTCACTGTGAAGCCTCAGGATTATCGACCCAGCGTGAGGAGAGAGGAGAACAAATCACAGAAAGCCGACTCATTAGGTGAAGTTGGAACAACTGACTCTCTGTATCTCTGCACCCGGAAAAAAACAAAACAGAAGAAAGGAGCATGCAGCTTGTAGTTCATAAATGTGTCGGGTGTAGAATTCCAGGGCATTAAATTCTGGTCTGTAATGTTTAACAGTAACCATTCATGTCTGGTGGGCCTGATTTACAGACGTGTTTTGCAGCTCTTTTATGAGATGACTAACTTGCTTATGAGTTACGAGTGATGTGAATATAATTTTTTACGCACAATGCTTGATGAGCTTGAATAATTATAGTGTATTTTTGTATGAATAAATAAAGACACCAAATATATATTTAATAAAGAAACAGTCATAAACTACAATTGCATTAAACACCTCCGGCCCTAAATTTCACAGGCCCTGTCTTCGACAATGTCTCATCCTTACACCAAGTTTGATGGAAATCCATTTGCAGAGTCTTGCTGACAAACAAACCAACAGGGATGAAAATATAACCACCTTGGCAGAGGTAATAATGAAATGTCTAATTTTAAGTATAGGTGTCTTTATTTTGAAAGTACCGGCATTTTGTGCACATTTTGATTATGTTTTCTTAAAGATTGTCAACATTTATATGTCTATCAGTGGCTCTGGGATAAAACAAAACCAAACTGTAACAAAGTAAACAAAGTAAGCAAAGTGAAGGAGGAGAAGAAGAGTGAGTTGACGTGTTGCATCCGTTAAGGTTAACAAGGCCATTTTCAAGTTTGGGCAGGAGCTGAACGAAACCATAGAACTTCACAACGCGCTGGATCCTTATGTTTCCACAGGCTGAACAGAGATAATATTTACAGACCTGGGGCCTCATTTGTAACTGCTGGGTCTGCACAAAACGGGGTCTGGAAAATACAAACGCTACTTCTCACGCAACATTGGAGTCTATAAAAACTAATTTGATGGGAGAATGTGCGCAGTTGTTCGCTAAATCTGACCCATGCGTACAAACATTTTGTAAACGTAAGGAGGGGAACTGAGGCCAGATTGTTGTTCCACTTAATGATTGACATTAAAACCGACAACATTATTTGAGATGGCGCAACAAAACTGTTCCATAAGAACCTTCAATTGAAAAAGATACACGACAAATTACAGCAAATACCATGAAACAGCGGGGGTAGAGAACCAAGTCATTCATAGCTTTTAATAATGTCTTAAAAACTGTGCATGTATCAGCAAGGACGAGTGTTTGTTAAATCACTGCAGTGAACGTGACTGTGCCATGAGGAGCACAGAGCACACTGGAGATCACTCGCATGAAATAAAGAAAAAAAATTTCCTTCAAACCTCTATCTCCAAATAATATCCCAGGGTGGAGGTTAGGATCCCACTGATGTGTGAAGTTATCAGTCTGCTGCCTGATGGATGCACTGGCACTTACAGAGGAGTGCCCGAATGGAAGGACGAGGAGGAAACTAGTGTTCAGAGATCACAAAGATTTTTGTCCCATAAAGAGAACTAATAGATTTTATAGATCTGTTATCTTGGATCATTGTGCTGAGACCAGGATACAAGAAAGATCGACCCGACGGAACCGAACCATCCCAGTTCAAACAAAAGTACTCACCACACTGGTTTATTAGGCGACAGGTATGTGTGTTTTCAATCTGTCTTTCTTCACCTCCACCTCACAAACAAACACCTCACTGTCAGTGTCAGAAAGGTTCACTTCCTCTTCTCATGGCTCAATGCTATGATTAACCGTAGAAACCCATTGGTCGGCAGGACAATTTAATATTCATGAGGAGCTTTGCATTGACCATTGACGGTTGAACGTGGCTTTGAGGAAGATCCACGTACGGACGTTTGGACTGTGATATATAAAAAGGAACATTGCTTTCAGGTTTGCACGAGCACGGTTTTATAAATTTGAAGCTGTTTTTGCGTACGCCATCGGCTTATGTGCACACGTACACTTTTAGTATGAATCCTAAGCACTGGTTATATAAACGAGGCCCGCAGTCCGGTGCAGGGTACTTTTCTAAAAAGGTTAAGTTAGGAGACACTGGTGCTGAGGTACGAGAGAGCAGCCTCTTGTCCTTGTGCATCCTGTAAACAGCCTCAGAGGAGAGATGTGATGGATTGGTTTATAGGGCTCTTAAATCCAATAATAAAAGCTGGACGGTCTGTCAATAAGAGACAGAGGTGGTGTTGGAGCTGCATTATTAAGGTTGTGGAGTGGGCAGCTCCTGCCTTTGATGCTTCATTCAGTTCAGCCCATGGTGCCAGCAGACGACTCAGTGGTAAGTTCTGGCGTCCCTCTGTGCACCTGTAAACCAGTGTCTGACTTTATTTTTAGGTCCCCTTACACAATAAAAATACATCCCCAACTGCTGTGTTCACTTCTCTGCCCGTCAGGGAGACTATAACACCAGATTCTTTACGAGGCACTGAATACACACAGGGGTCTGAAGGTAGGCAGAGTTAACATAGTGTTGCCAGGCAGAGAGAGCTGACAGTATCTCTGTTCATGTTGAGCCTGTTCACCTCAACTGCCAGGCTCTATTGGGCATAGACATTTAGGTTTAAACTCACATTTACATAATAACCGAGCCTGGAGGCTTGAAAAAGGGAATAGACCAAAAACAGAGAAGATTAGTACTCTACTGACTGATAGTTTGGTTGGTAGTTTGTCTTTTTGTCATATTTGTTGATTTTCCTTTACACGTCCTGACAGCCATCAATAATTAAAGTAATCTGAAGAAGAAATAGAAATAAAGCTGGTGTCTGTGGCCCTCGCAGGACTTCTGTCAGTCATACACCAATGAAGCTAGGAGACGCTGGTCAGAAATCAGCAAGCGAGTCACGGAAATGTCGTTTTCTAGCACTTGTCAGTGCACGTTCATTGGGCGTAGCTCTGACAAGAGGGCTGATGGGCAGGGCTGGGATGTATAGGTTGCATTTTTCGACCTTTGGCCTGCTCTTGCCAGCTTTTCCAGGATTACCAACCCTAGCTGGAAAACCAGAAGCAAACTCAGCTGGAACAACCAGAAGTGTCACAACTTAAAACCTGGGTCTTCTCAACAAACAATCAATTCTTAAAAGAAAGGTCAAATTAAAATCAAACCATGACATCTCCTTCTAGCCCATCTGTAGGACTAAATGCCCCCCTTCCAAAATAAAGACGACAATTAACATTTGATTCCTACCAAACCACCACATCCCCCTAAAAACTCCAACTCGCCAAAGGTCCAGTAGCTGATGATGCAATACAATTAAAAAGAACAAAATTTGAAAAAGTTTTGCTCTGAAATACTTGTTATTACCTTTCAATGTACTTCAGGGTCCAAGGAATTAAGTTTTTAGTTTTTCATAAAATCTTGAGGTTTTGGGAGGCTATTTTCAAACAACACTTTCTTGAGGTCTTTCAGGTTTTATATGGTTATGAATATGAGGAAGAACTGATGAAATAAAGCTTCACCAAAGTGAGAGGCAATAGCATAAGTAGTAGTAGAGCGAGAGTAGGTTAAGTGATTTCACATTTTACTCAGCACTTAATTAATATTTATCTTATGTAGTGAAGATCTTATGGAGTAAATTTTCTGAGATAGAGACATTTTCTCTTTGAAAGTATTCTCTCCAAGTAAAATCCATTAAAAATTCGATTGACAGTTCTGAAAAAGACGAAGTCTGGGTCTTCTTCAAAATGAATACAATACATTATTGAATGATAACTGATTATTCTCACTCACTAGAAAGTTAAGACGGGTGACAAAGAAGCTGCAGATGAATAATCCAAAAAGGAAGACAGAGCTCAAAGTTTCAAATCCCACCCTCTGTAGGTCGGGCGATGTACGAGTGAGAAAAGGCCTCAGGATCAAGAGAAGGTTAAAAGTGAAGGTAAAAGAATGGATCTGTGTTATGAGAGACAAAACTGCTCAGGTATCGCACTGAACCTGAGATATCATCCAGATGGATAACTCAATACCAGAGCCTGACATAGAGCTGCGACACTAAAATATAACAGACTCGTCCAAATATCTCTGGGGACATGATCCACAAAGACAAAAACCTTGAAGAATGTTTTTTGTTGTTTGTTTGGGTCTTTTTATCCAGAGAATAACTACTTTACGCTGTTCGGTGGGTTTCTCTCTTGAATTCTATGTATTGAATCTGGCCATGATGTCTTTATCAAGCCTGAACCTGTATGTCTTTTGTTGCTCAGCATTGCAAGCTCTCAAACATTGAAAACTCTCAACTTCAGTTTGTGGAACACTCGAGTTTCTGTGTGGAAGATGAAGAGCACCAGTGAGTGGCAGCGCTTGTTTAAACCACCAGCTTAATTGATACGTGGACGAGTCCATATTGTGCATCTGTTAACCTTTAATATACCCAGAGGAGGAGCTCTCGACAGTCGCTGCGGCTACAATGCACTGTGCACAATTCACACAGCAACAGAAAGACTATGATGGGCTGTGGAGCGACTCAGCTAGGTGTCTTGTACTTTGTGCCTTGCTTAAGGGAACATCAGTGACTTCTATAGAGGAGGGAAAGAACAACCTTTATCTTTTGGTACCTCCACTGTTGCATGATTCAAAATGTCACTTTTCTAAAAACAGCTCCTCTCTAAACCCCAGAAGACCTCGCGCAGCATCCGAGTGAGGAGTCCAGGAGTGGAGAGTGCACGATGCATCAGAGGCACACGTGATAACAGGTATGAGACCTGCTCAATTAGCTTCACAGCCTGTTGAACTCTGCTGTCATCCACACTATTGCTCTGTGTGTTCCCACTGAGTACAAGAGTTTAATCCACACTAAGACTGACTGGCAGGAAGCACACACACTCATGAGTTTAAAACCCTTAACGGATGATATCTTTTGCTTTCTCCTGACACATTTGCCGTGTCACAGACTCCCTCTCTCCTTCTCTTCCTCTTTTTAACACCTGCGTCTGAAGAAGAACTGAAGTTACTAGTTTGATGCTTGATAACTTGGGTCTTGTTTTCTTAGCTTTGGCTGTTATTTCTATATCGTTTGATAGAATTGTATTTGCTAAGACTTGGGAACAAGGCATAAGTACCCTCAACGAAAAGTCAAACGAGACGGGTTGTAAACAAACCATTGCTACAGCCAGAATATGGGATACTATAGATTATAATTAGATCATCAGCCCAGTAAACAATCTGGCTGGACAATCTCAAACCTCGATATGGGAAATGTGTCGAATTAATCGTATGTTTTGGACAAGTAAGAATTGGAATGGCTCCCAGAAGAGCACATACCTTCACTAAGCTTCAACACTCACAGATATCTGTTCCCTTAATATGCCAGATTTGTTATTCATCCAGATCCATGAATTCTTCTCTGGGAAATTTGTGAAAATATCATCTTGCAAATATAAAGTTCTTCAGAAAAACCTCATTCAAAAGTGAATGAGGTTTTATACTGCATCTTTCCACCTAGTTTGATGGTAATCCGTCCAGTAGATTTAGCATGATCCTGCTAACTAACAAACAAATGCCAAAGCAAACAGGGGCCATGTTTTTGGAGATATAAAATGTAACAGCAACTGTCACCTCATTGCATCTTTGTAATTTTTTTTCTGTAATGTGTGGGTTTTTCATAGTCTGCAGTGCTTCTGTGGCTCTCATCCATACACTCTAAGACTTGAACTTGATGACAGTGAAGCAGCACAAAGGGGAGATTTATGCTCTACCTTAGTTTTCAAACAACAGCTTTAGCAAGAGACAGGTACTTTTGTGTGAAAGAGCGCAGCATGTCCTTTTCTTTGGGATCTTTGGGGTATGTTTCCAATAGACAGGATGAGACAGTCCAAATGGATTCTTCCCATGCAGGTACTTCTGAGTACAACATCTACGTACACTGCAGTGAGAGACCTGCATCTGGTCCCCTGGTGAGGGGTCAGGATTGACTCCTGTCCTTATTCTGAGCCTGCTTTGAGTTTTATGTTGATGTCACTGTGTGCCCAGATAACAGTAGATAACTTGAGCTGCTTTCATGCACTAATAATCTCCTGAAATTATCAGGAAGAGCTGTATGTGAAAACTCAAATGTCGGAATCTGACATTCTTCGGAATTTAGACTGCCAACCACAATAACAAACAACTGAGCCCATTGACAGCATGGCAGGAGATTATCCGAAACATTCACTGTGGAGTGGGCTTGTTAAAGATGATCTTTCGGTGATAAGAGCCAGGGTTGTTGATTATGTGCTCTGCAGATAAACATGTAAAACAAATAAAGCTCCGCAGCTGGAATAATAGTTTCCGTCCTGCCTCCTGTTGTGAATGCGTCAGAGCAGAAACTCTCCTGCTGCAAGACAAACTCTGGAGATAGATCGGACCCGATGATGCGGACAGAGTTCATGTCAGAAAAAGGCTTTGGCCTGAGCATCCGCCAAATAAAAAAGCCATGTTTTGATTAACTTGAATGATCACTGAGTACAGTACAGGTGATGAGGGGGTACATAGAGAGTAACGGTGGGGGGGTGAGGATATATATATCCAGGGCCAGCATGTCCCTTCACCCCTGCCACGCTCCTCTTCTCGTACCCCATTAGCACATGGTGCAGGAATGAAGACAGTCAAAGCTCCATACTGAGTCCTCTGGACATCTTACATCACAATACTCATTAAAGCCAATATCTCCCCCCGCCTCTCTCTGGTTCTGACAGGCGCCCACACCTTCCCAGTTGGAGGTTCACCAGTCAGACATCACACTCACTCACATACAGCACAATTCCGAGATTGGGCTACTATCAATAATGAACCGAGCAAACACACACACACACCATAGCTGCAATCAGGCTCCTTTTGTATGGCTATGGATCTTTCTTTCAGACTGAGTGTAATGACCAGCAGAAGAAGGAGCAGACAGGTGGGTCTGACTGTGAGTTCTATTTCCACATTTCCCGCATATATTCCAAGACCTGCATCCACACTGCGTGCACGGATGGGGTCTTGTTTTCCTCCTTGTTAGCAGCTTGTTACAACATTTTCATGCCAGGCCGCTCAGTGTTTTCCTGGTGCTAACACTCCGAGGGCTCCATCTATATTTCATGCAAATCTGAGATGATTTAAAGGGGACATATTATGAAAATTCCACTTTTGTAGTGCTTCTACACATTAGTTTGGGTATCTGGCATGTCTACAGTCCCAAAAACTCTGGAAAAAAATCACTCCTGTGATTTGTTGTGGTTCCTCTATTTCAGAAACTATGTGCTAAAGTGCGCCCAATGGAATTTCCCCCGAAATAGACGTCACAGTCGAAAAATGCCCATTTAGTACATTCCCCCATAGCTCTATGCACTCCCCCACTACCACACGACCCACCCCTAGATGGACCCTCCCACTTTATAGAAGCTCGGTCCACCGGTGTCCGCAATTTCATTCTTGCAAGCCTTGGAAACACTTGGATTAGCTAACTAGCAGCATGAATCTGCGGTCGGCTGCAAACATGTCTTCATGTGACTCCAGCTTCAGAAGACACAAGATTGAGATGGATTGAGTTCATATATGATGGCAACGTTCCTGCCACCACTTTGAATCGGACTATTTTATCAAGCTGGGCCAATATAACGCTGGATTCTCTAAAAGGTTGTTATTGAAAGAGGGGTCGGTGCCATCTTTCCATGGCAATACTGAAGACGAGGGAAATTTTTTTTTGTAATTCTGGTATTTGCTTTTTTTAGACATTTTGTGTGGAGGCTAGTGCCGTTAGCATGTTGTGCCGTGTGTGTGAGGGGGTGGGGGGCTAGTATGTAGTGGTGGGGGATAGGGAGAGACTTTACAGGAGTTTTCATTAATCGAGGACGGCTGGCGAGTCCACGGTGAACGGTGATCACATGGCAGGTTCGTAAGTGTTGTGCCCCCCCCCCCCCTCTGCTCGAGGGGCCGTAGCACCTACTACGAGCCCCTTAGCAGCTACTACAAACCCCGGTAGTAGCTGCTACGAGCTCTGGTTGTAGCTGCTGGAGCTTGAAGTTAGCTACGGATGTTTGTAGTAGCTGCTACGAGCTCCGGTTGTAGCTGCTGGAGCTTGAAGTTAGCTACGGATGTTTGTAGCAGCTGCTAAGAGCTCCGGTTGTAGCTGCTGGAGCTTGAAGTTAGCTGCGGATGTTTGTAGCAGCTGCTAAGAGCTCCGGTTGTAGCTGCTGGAGCTTGAAGTTAGCTACGAATGTTTGTAGCAGCTGCTAAGAGCTCTGGTTGTAGCTGCTGGAGCTTGAAGTTAGCTACGAATGTTTGTAGCAGCTGCTACGAGCTCCGGTTGTAGCTGCTGGAGCTTGAAGTTAGCTACGAATGTTTGTAGCAGCTGCTAAGAGCTCAAGTTGTAGCTGCTGGAGCTTGAAGTTAGCTACGAATGTTTGTAGCAGCTGCTAAGAGCTCCGGTTGTAGCTGCTGGAGCTTGAAGTTAGCTACGAATGTTAGTAGCAGCTGCTAAGAGCTCCGGTTGTAGCTGCTGGAGCTTGAAGTTAGCTACGAATGTTTGTAGCAGCTGCTACGAGCTCCGGTTGTAGCTGCTGGAGCTTGAAGTTAGCTACGAATGTTTGTAGCAGCTGCTAAGAGCTCCGGTTGTAGCTGCTGGAGCTTGAAGTTAGCTACGAATGTTTGTAGCAGCTGCTAAGAGCTCCGGTTGTAGCTGCTGGAGCTTGAAGTTAGCTACGAATGTTTGTAGCAGCTGCTAAGAGCTCCGGTTGTAGCTGCTGGAGCTTGAAGTTAGCTACGAATGTTTGTAGAAGCTGCTAAGAACTCCGGTTGTAGCTGCTGGAGCTTGAAGTTAGCTACGAATGTTTGTAGCAGCTGCTAAGAGCTCCGGTTGTAGCTGCTGGAGCTTGAAGTTAGCTACGAATGTTTGTAGAAGCTGCTAAGAACTCCGGTTTTAGCTGCTGGAGCTTGAAGTTAGCTACGGATGTTTGTAGCAGCTGCTAAGAGCTCCGGTTGTAGCTGCTGGAGCTTGAAGTTAGCTACGGAAGTTTGTAGTAGCTGCTACGAGTGTCGGCCGTAGCGAACTTCCAGCCCAGTGCTGCCGAGGGGAAAAAATCAGCGGGACAGTACTAACGCAAGGACACGTGAGCGGGGGGGAAAGAGCGTGGAGAGCACAACACTCACGAACCTAACTTCCAGCTGCAGCTGCTGCTATGGCCGCTCGTTCAAGATACCGGAGTATGTCGTTATCATAATGTGCGGGAATAGAGCGGTTATTCATTACCAGCCCTAGTTTGGGGAAATGTGTCCTTGTATCCTTGTATGCATGACAGTAGACAAACATAAATAACATTGCTGCTTTTGGTGTTCAGGCAAGTACAGGTTTGTTTACCCTCAGTTACTTCGTCATGTCATTGATTGTGTCTCCGTGTTAAAGTTGTAACAGCATCTCATTTGTTGTGACTCCATGGATATTGTGTCTGTTTTATCAAAGGCACACACAAAACTGTGCTGCACTGATGTCGGTGTTGGGACCTCAGCTGTAAGAGACCTTGCTTGGAGGAGGGAGAGGACAAGATGTGACGTGAGTGACTCAATATTTAATCTAAACATTTCAATAATCACAGATTACCATCCTACACTTTTTTAGCTGTTGCAGCCTTTTGGTGAAATCTTTGTCGTTCTAATAGAATGGAATCTTCCAACCCTGTTCATAAGACACCCACATATATTGTCTATGAAAACTGCCTCCTGGAGCTGTTTGAGGTGTGTCCTGTGTGTCGGCTGGGGACAGATGATATATATCAGAAGGGCGAATATCAATTAACTGCTGTCTTTAAATGGTCTTCACCATTTAAAGACCATTTATTTATCGTCTTCACGATAAATAGAATAATATAATTATAAAAAGAAAATAATAAATACAAAAAAGTGCAAAATGTCCAACTTTTTCCCCAATTTGTATTACAGATTACATCGATAACCTGTTGGACCTCATCTTTCACAAGGTTTTTCAGGACCCGGCCCCATATGTGAATGAGGTGCTGAAGATCTAAAAACCTGAGGATCTCTCTGCTAAGTATGAGAAACCTGACAAGCAGGAAGTTATAGCCAGCTATGTGTCGAGTTTCAATCAAGGGCAGGTCTGAACCCTGTATAACTTCCCTGAGCATCAGGGAACACTCTGCGTATCTGGAGCACCGAGCAGGAGGGCAGGACCACCCTGATTCTCCGGCCCAGAGGGCCCCAACACCAGCTAACAAAGCTTCTGTACGCCAAATACCTGTAACGGCTGAGCAAAGTTCACATTGTATTTAGAGAATTAAAGGTGACACACAAATATAAAGTGTTCCTTTGTTTACAGTATAGCTAGCTACTGATGGCACAAATTGTATTTTTGTAATGAATGTATTTATTGTACTTGGTATTTTTTGTATTTATTACCTCTGTCCCAGCCAGTACATTTAATAACTATGATTAAAAAGCTCTGTGCCATTCTTTCTGGCAATCTTTCTGACAATAGATGTTTATAGAAACAGTTGTGTGCTTTTAATGTTTGATATGTAACATGTCAACAATTGACACGTGTAAGATGAGCAGTTAGCAAAGTAATACAGAGGGAAGAGTAATTTATATATTTTATTCCTCAGTCATAATTTTATTGCAGAAATGACTGATATCTCATGCAAAAAAAACTTACTGCTCTATTCCTTTTAGACATAAAGGATAGGATATAGATGTTGAATGCATTCTGTAGTGACATCTATAGGGCAAATTATGGGCCTTTATGTCTAAAAGGAATAGAGCAGTAAGTTTTTTTTTGCATGAGATATCAGTCATTTCTGCAATAAAATTATGACTGAGGAATACAATACATAAATTCTTCTCCATCTTTTCCAACCTCCTCAACCCTCCCAGTCCCCCTCCTCCTTCCTCTCTTCTACCAAGCCACTTTGTCAACTACTTTACCAAAAAGATAGATACGTATATATAATGCTCTTCATTTTCTGATCCTCCTTCTATAACCACACTTCCATCAACTTCATCTTCATCACCCTCGCTCTCCTCTTTCACCCCCCTGTCTCCCAATCAAGTTCTGACCTTGGTAACCTCCGCCCGCCCGACCACCTGCCCCCTTGACCCCATCCCTTCTCACATTCTCCAGTCTATTGCCACTGACCTTCTTCCTTTTCTTACCCATCTAATCAACAATTCCCTGTCAACTGGCTGCTTCCCTCATTCTCTGAAGGAGGCAAGAGTAAATCCTCTCCTGAAGAAACCCACTCTGGACCCGTCTGAAGTAAATAACTACAGACCTGTCTCTCTCCTTCCCTTTGTTTCCAAAATTCTTGAGCGTGCTATCTTTAATCAACTTTCCTCCTATCTTAAACACAATAATCTTCTTGACCCTCACCAGTCTGGTTTCAAGGCAGGTCACTCAACTGAGACTACCCTCCTTGCTGTCTCTCAGCAGCTTCACACTGCTAGAGCAGCCTCTCTCTCCTCTGTCCTCATCCTTCTAGACCTCTCTGCTGCATTCGACACAGTGAACCACCAGATCCTTATTTCCTCCCTTCAGGACCTCGGAGTCTCAGGCTCTCCAACCTCAATTCACTCACACTACTCCTCTCCTCCGCTCCCTTCACTGGTTACCAGTGGCTGCTCGCATCCGGTTCAAAACACTAGTACTTGCGTACCATGCTATGAACGGATCCGGTCCAGTCTACATCCAGGACATGGTCAAACGTTACACCCCACCCCGCTCACTCCGCTCTGCTTCGGCCAATCAGCTTGTTGCTCCCTCACTGCGAGCTAAACACTCATCAAAAACACAACTGTTTTCCATCCTGGCTCCTAAATGGTGGAATGAGCTCCCCATTGACATCCGGACATCAGAAAGTCTACACATCTTCCGCCGAAAACTAAAAACACACCTCTTCCGACTTTACCTTGAATAAAAAAAAAAAAAAAAAACACTAACAACTTTTTGAAACTAACACTTTAGTAGCACTTAAATGGCACTTACATATAGCACTTTGTAGTTTTGCTTTATTTGAAGAAATTGTACTTTCTTGATTCTTGTCGTCCTTGGTATGTACCCTCGGGTTTGAATGCACTTATTGTAAGTCGCTTTGGATAAAAGCGTCAGCTAAATGAAATGTAATGTAATGTAATGTAATGTAGTGAGAACACATTCAAACACATGTCCTACACCTCCATGAGAGGGGGGAGGGGGGAGAAGGGGGAGGGATGAGAGGGGTGAAAGGGGGTGGGGTAAGATGGGGGCGGGGCCCTCAAAACAGCTTGATCTGAGGAGGTCTGTTTTAGACAGAGTACAAAGGTGCTGTTTTAAATTATCCTTGGGGTATTTTTACCAAAAAATGTTACAGACATTTCATTAAGACCCCAAGGAACCATATCAACTGTGGTGAAATGGGCATAATATGTCCGCTTTAAGTACTCATGCAATCCCATAATGAGTTCCCAACCAGATTACCTATGCATGTAGTAAACAGCCAGCCCTTACTTTATCTTTTCTGCATTATTCATCAATGAATCAGAATGCCTGCAGTTTGTAATTATTATGGGATATGTAGGATGTGAACCTTGATTCTGATTATTCTTTTTAATTGTTGAGGTGCCTTAACGGTGCCGGAACTGATAATTCTTTTTTGAAAAAAGGCACAAAACAATAATCAATAATACAGATTTGTTGTTACAAAGACAAATTGGAAGTTGAAATTTTATATATTATTTGTAAACAGTTTAAAGTGCACTTAACTCAAACATACCAATGTAAATAAGTGCAAAACTCAGAATAATTCAAATTTAACCGAACTATGATAATTTAGCCTTTTCATGTGAAATATGGCAAACACTACTTGCTGCTCCAAACAAATTTCTGAATGCAGTAGTTTTCTTGGTTTTGTTTTCAAGACCTGCAGATACCAAGTTTGAAAAAGAAAACGCTCTGTTGCCCCTCCTCATGAACAACACTGAAATAACCCTAGCCCTTTGTTTCTTGTGTTGGCAATCGTTTTTAACTAGCCTGGATGCCAGACGAACTTAGCCCCGCAAACAACATTTTTGGTCGGGCAGTTCGGTCTGGAGTCGCTCCATGAGGAAAAATTATGCCCGACCGGGCCAATCAGATTGTCAGGGCGGGCTTTATACGATGATTGACAGATGATCAACGGTAACGTAATCAACCATGTCATCACAGTGCCCTTGGGTTAAATTAATTTTCAACAAACATGCCTGCCGCTGGCGAGCTGAGATGTGTAGATGCTGCCATTGAGTCTGTTTTAGAAGACATCGACAGCGCATTCATTTTGAAAGAGGAACAGAGAACGTGGAGGCGACGCCAAAGCACCGCGCTAATCCCTATCGCCCCGGCGATTGGCTGTTCACAACCGACACTGAAGCGACGCGGAACCGCCGGGCAGCGCTAATGATATCACCCGTTGATCCAGTAGATCGCTGCACGGCTTTGTGCCAGTCACACCGGAGGCTGAAGCACCGCGCTGCACCAAGGCTGCCTCGCGGTGCTTCAGCCTCCGGTGTGACCGGCACAAAGTTTTAAAATGGGAGTGGATGGGAGCCAGCTGTAATTTAAGGCTTTGCGCTGCGCTGAAGTGTCCGGTGTGAACCCGGCGTTAGTAAATAACTCACAATGCGTTGCTTAGCATACGTCACATACTACGTTGCTCTGATTGGTTGTAGGTCTATCCAATTGAGCGAAGAGGAATTTTACTTCCTGGTCAGTTGAAACACGCCCCATAATCACAGCCCAATGGAGCAGTCTCAGACTAACATTCTGACTAGAATTGTGAGTCTGACAACGTCAGGCTAGTTTTTAACATGACATATAAAGGTCATATTGAACTAGAATTACTCTCAGTGGAGCACTTACTTCCACCAAGGCCCAACAGTCCCCTTTAATTAAAACAAGCCTTTTAGCTAAGGCCACATTACATTTCTTAGCTGCACATTGGTGATGGTTAGACGTTTCTAGGCCCATTTGTTACTATACAGCCGCTGAGAAAAGCCTAATGAAACCACATTTAAATCCACTAGATCCAGATTTTCCATTGGATTCAAACCAATTTCCACACATTCATTGATACCAACCCCATAAAGATGTCTGAGTTTTTCCATCAAGATTCACAGACTTCCTGGATCTAAATCTTTTTGACTGGATATATACCAAAATTCCATGAGGAATTCCCTGATGCATAATATTACCTTCTGCCTAATTTTGTGGTTTTTGTGCAATGCTGCTAAATAACAGAAAACCAAATCACTGATGAAAACATAAACTACTTTGCGAAGGGAACAATATTGAAAAAAAAATCTGATTATCTAATTATGACAGTAAATGCAAACATAACAACAAATGAAAATTATTATTTGTGTCTGTTCATGGGCACAACCAGTTTCTGTTATGGTTTTAATGTGCATTGCTGACTACTTCCATACTCAGACTGGCACAGTCCTCAGCACTGTGCAGAGAGATGAATATTAACACGCCTGCAGTCTGCAGGTAAGAATAAAAGACACTCTCCAGGGATCTCGGTTTGTTGTTTTCTTGTTGCCGTGTTTCGCTCCCTCTTCATCATCTCGATTCCTGGGAGCGAGTTGGCTCATTAATGCACTTAAAGGGGGAAATGAAAATTAACTCATTATCTACTCAGCACTATGCTGATGGAGGGGTGGGTGAAGTGTTTGAGTCCACAAAACACTGCTGGAGTCTCAGGGGTAAACAGCGTTGCAGCAGATTCCACTACAATTGAAGTCAATCGTGATGGCTTCTCCATCCTGCTCCTGTGGTGTCATCAATTATCCAGAATCCCATACGTTTATATTCCATTCAAAATGAGGTCCACTGGAAACACACACACACTCTTGGCCAAGGGCGTTCATGTGGCTACGTATGCTAGCTTAGCCACTTCCGGTGGACTTTTAGGCTTTAAAAACTTGGTATAAATGACCTAGTTTTAAGTAAAATATGATTGTTGGGACTTGGGGACAGTTGGATGCCACCACACAAGCAGTATGGATGCATGTTATGTTTCTTCTGTTGTTTTATTACGTCATTGACTTCAATTGTATTGGATCCGGCTGCAACACTATCCTTGAGACTCCACAAGTGTTTTGTGGACTGAACCACTTCACCCACCCCTCAATCTGCACAACGGTTAGTAGATGATGATGGACATTGCATTTTTCGGTGAAAAATCTATTTAAGTCATTAGTGTAAGAGATGAGACTTCATTATATAACCTGGATCTCTGTTGTCTGTATGAATATCAGGGGGAAAAGGAACAAAAGAGACTGAGGGACAGACAGAGGTGACGGCTGAAATGGTAGACAATGAGGGGGCTCTGTTGATAGCCAGGGAGACAGAATCCAGGGTCGCATCCCCGCTGCTGCTCACCCACACTGTATCTACTGTACTCGGATTATCCGAAACTGACACACAAACTGAACAATGCAGCTTTTTGCCAGCCAATCCTGTGTCTTTCTTCTTAGATGGACTTTCGCAGAGGCAGCATCAAATGTGTCTAGCCCGTCTGCACAATGCAACAGCATTAAAGCTATACTAATGTTTCCCGCGAGTACCTGCAGATGCTATAAGCCAATTACAAGCCTCGCTGACTCCCAGGCTCCTCCATTTAAAAGTGTGTTCTAAAATCACTGTGACAAATATGGAAGATTGGTGCGGCTCATTTACCGAGCCTGCAGCGGTAGAGCAACACCTTGCTGTTGTTTACAGGGTAATCTTTGTGTAGTACTGGTAAATGCGTACTCATTCTTTGGTTAGTGCTTTTGCCACTGCCATGGAGGATATATCTTGTCTGTTTGCTTGTTTGTTTGCAAGATTATGCTAAAACCAGTGTGAACAGAAATACTATCAGAGCGAATGTTAATACCAGGACAAACAATCTTGTCACTGATACCACATTTATCTCCTTTCTGATGTTAGAACATTAACTGAAACTCCCGGCCTCCTGGATTTTATGCACCAATGCCACAAGACGGGCTGACTGGATAATCACATGTATTATACTTATATGAACCTGTTGGAATGTCAACAGGTTCTCATTCCAACGAAAGTACGATGGACAATGAGTGTGTTTTCAAGAAAAACGTTGCATACCAAATTAACCCTAATTGGGCTCTACTGCTTCCCAGAAAAACTATAAATCAATAGGATATCAAACTCTGAGAGTTGATCTCTTTGGACACTAACTTTGAACCCTCTGACAATCCTGGATAAACCTCAAAATGGGGTTCAGCAAGTGAAAAATAGATACAATACAGAAAATGCCCCACGTCCAGTCATAATCTGTAAGTCTAATCATTAGTCAATGACTTACAAAGTTTTATTCGTCCAGGTTTTGGGATATCTGTCTCATTACTTCCACAGCAATAATATGAAAATGGATGGAATTTGTTTTTGGTGATATTAACAGAAAACATTAATTCTGAAATAGTGTCACCAGAGTTTTGTCCCCCCCGAGTAGAGATGTAGCCGATAAGAGAATAACCCTCAATATACAATACACACAATATACACTTATTTTGCAGGCAACAGGAAGAGATGGGTGTACTGAAATACATTCTGACCCAGATGTTTGTAGACCATCAGGTATCAGTCCCATAGTGGTCCTGTTTGTAGATCTTTTACAGCAGGCTATTATTGGTATCCCATTCTAAATGCAGCATGGCCCAAAAATTCTGATGAAAAATAACTCATAAATAATATTTGTATGTATTTAAGACATTTGAAGGCATACATTTCTGAATGTTAATGTTGAAAAAAAAGGTTTAATTGCGTCAGACTGGAGGAATGGTGCCACCAACTCGGAATAATTCAGGAATAAAGCTAGGCTTGATTCTCACACACACACACACACACACACACACACACACACACACACACACACACAATAGAAACTGACACACCCTATGAATAGACGAATGCTTTTCACACAAAACAACGTTGACATTTGGCGAATGCAGCGATGCCGGAGGCGCACGGTATCTCTAAAAAACAGATGATACTGTGGCTCTATGTAAGCTGTATTTATGCGTGTGTGTGTTCAGGCTTCCACCTGTGCATGTGGTATATTCATGAGTGTGTATGTGCTTGCGCCCTCCCCTTTACATACATGCACTCCTGCCTCTCCTATTCTGCTCTATTTGGGTTCAGCCTCTAAGCCAGGCAGCCAAAACATTGCAGTTGTTTGTCTTCGCATCCTGAGCTCTGGCAGTTCCAAACAAATGCTCTAATGATCCTAAGCACTTAAATTAGGGGAGCTCATATGAAGCCAACACATAATGCCCCCAAGGCCATAATGAAGGAGAGGAAATAAAAAAGGCATTCGTGGAAAGGAGTGACTGTTCTATATTTATTTATCGTGTGTGTTCAGGAAAAAAGTGGTAATATCCTGTTCCCTGGCTCCTGCACATCCGAAGGCAACGCACTGGGCTGTATGATCAATAATGACGTGCTCCTGTGAGACCAAGGGAGAAAGAGACAGAGACAGACAAGTTTTAAGAAAAGGGATGATGAGGAACGAGCATAGACAGACGAGAAACAGCTAAAAGTGAAGAGTAAAGAAAGCTAAAGAAGAAACAGAGGACATGGAGAGAGGAGGTGTAAGCAAAACCTCTAGGAGAGAAAAATGTTGCTAAGGACATCACTTCATGAAATACACCTGTATTTTTCAGTCCCACCACATGCTCTGTGCTAGTATAGGAGAAGAATCAGTTTGCGATTTATGGGGGGATGAACCAAAATTACCAAAATGTCAACTTCCTTAAAGACCTGTCGATTCTTCCATTTCCTCTGAGGGGGGGTACGCAGAAAGACGGGGACATTTAATAATGAGAGGAAATTTAAAAGTTCTCAGTTACAATATGTTTTTTTGGAGAGTGTTACGGATGCCATCATTAAGGGTTTGACTGGTTTCACCGAGGAATAGGACACGCAGCCGTCATCGGTGTTTACCTGAACTGGAAGTGATTCACTTTATTGCGCACGCTCCAGTCATTTAAAGAATAAAGCATAGACTTCAGAATAAGGGCACATAATAATCGTTTGAATAATCGTGATTTCGATATTGTCCAAAATAATCGTGATTATGATTTTTTCCATAATCGAGCAGCCCTAGGTGGTGCTGTCGAGTTTCGACACAAGTTATTAAAAATGCTGTGCTGCTAGAAGGATAATGAGGTACAAATCGTTTAGAAATCACAGAACAATTCTTCCAGTTTAAAATTCGATCTTTACGGAGCAGTTTTCTATAGACAGGTTGTTAAGGTGGTACAATATGACAACTAACTTAGACTGACTATTTAAGGTGATGTTCTCCTTAGATGAAAGGAGAGTTGACAAACAAGAGGATTATGTGTCAAAGTGAACAGCAAACTCTTCAATGATGATTAGTTCATTATATGATATATGATTGATATGATAGATATGATATATTTAACCTGAAGCCTAATGAAATTATTGAGGCAATTTGCAAAGATGCACCAGAATGAGCCTCCCCTCAGCCAAGTCTCATGTTCAGGATCACAGTAAGCACTCTACAGATACTGAGCTGCTATCCTTGTAAAATGTCCGGAGTAATCAATAACATCTGTGTTACCAAGGAAAACCTCCGTACCAAACCATCCCCAGCGGTGATGCAGCAGAATGTGAAAGACTGTGACTGAACGTCTACAGCATCTGCTGCTTCCTCCCTCGTTTCATCTTTACTTCCTCTATCTTCCCTGCATACAGCAAACTGCCCACATCTGTCCTCCATCCTCTGTCAGTCACTTCTAGCACTTCATTGCCCTCCTTTTACTCCTCCTCTTCCTCCTCCTCCCATCTGTCAATGCCTCTCCCAGGTCAAGAGTTGCTGAGAAAGCCCTAACTTCCAATAAGGACATGGCAATGCAGCCATGTGCCACTCCCACACACACACACACACAAACACACACACACACACACTGGTTGTTTTAGTTGCAGTAGTTCTGCAGGCATTCTGAAAATAAACAAAACAAAAAAGGTTCTCATATGTAGTACTTTCATTTCAGTTCATACCCTGCAACTCTGGGTACAATACATATTCAGGGTTATTAGTTGTTAGAAAAGTTGCAGTAGAGTCAGGAAGAAAAAGTGTTTGAATAAGGTGCCTTGGGAATTCTGCTAGAGCTACTGTCCTGATGAGGCAAAGGAATAATCTTGATTGCACCACCTTTCCTTCTTCTGTTCTCTCATTTGTGAGTGTGTGTGTGTGTGTGTGTGTGTGTTTGTGTGTGTGTTTGTGTATGCGTCACTGCTCAGTCATACGCTCTCCTCTTTCTTCGCCAGGAGCCGGGTTTGATCGGCCACTGTGCGGCTAGCGGCAGCTTCTCAGCTTTTTCCCCTAAGAAATTTGCAATTCAAATGAGTGTGGAGAAGAGAGGAGAGGTGAGGCAACACCTGGAGCCTCACAAGCTGCTGATGAATGTGTGGCCATATTGAATCAAACATTAGGCCCTTTGAGGGAAAAAGCAGGAGGAAGCATCTGATGGAC
Organism: Platichthys flesus; assembly: GCF_949316205.1. NCBI lineage: Eukaryota > Metazoa > Chordata > Actinopteri > Pleuronectiformes > Pleuronectidae > Platichthys > Platichthys flesus. Next base: position 5,251,434 of record NC_084951.1, on the reverse strand, counting down.
CTGCTCAGAAAATGCAGGTGAGATAAAGGGGCCACGTGCAGGTTCAGGAGGTCAGACGATTCCATCTCCAAATCAAGTCGTCTCTGCCTCAGACAGGAGACAGGATTATTGATAACAACCTCTAACAGACCGTTAAAGAGATATTCAGATATGGAGCTAAACTCCTTCGCTGGCCCGAGTGACCTGATGTAGAAATCATTAAGGATTTATGGTTTGTGGCTTGTAGAGTTCTACTTGAGTCAGCCCTCAGAGACGAGGAGGCTTTTCTTCTTTTAAAAGGCCATGTTGTGATCGCACTACAAACAGCTGAAGATGACAGCAGAGGCAAGGACGACTGAAGCTATTCTGAGCCCCGATCGACTCTTTATGTCTGTATCAGTGTGTAACCTGATGCCAAGGACTCACAAGAGCAGCAAAGCTAAAAATACTGTTATAATGTCATGTTATAATGTGTCTTTCTCACAATAAACCAAGACAAGAGGCAAAACTAAATCTGCTCATCCCATCAAAAGCTCCAGACACAGCTGATAATGGACCTTGTGTTGACATTGTTATGCTTACTGCTGTTTTCAACCTTGAACTTATACATTATCACTCAAATAAGAGTAAAAGCCTGTTTTATATTCAGTCATTACAGCAACTGTTGTTATTGTACTCAAGTAAAACTCTTCACTGGTCTCTGCCGCCTCCGTGCTGTGAGCTGTGTGTGTGTGTGTGTGTGTGTGTGTGTGTGTGTGTATGTGTGTGAGTACGTGTGTGTGTGTCAAAGAGGAAAGAAGGCCTGTATATATGTATTTTTTATATAAGAGGATTGTTTATTCACTTATTTTGGGGTTGAGGTGTAGGGAAAGACTGATGCATCAGACACAACTGAGACACAGTGGAGCGGAACGGCAGCTGGCAGGGTGTGGTGAACCAACAAGGCTGGTCAAGACTCTGGAGACAGTAACCCAGAGCATGGACTATTTTCCACTACACTACTCTACGCCCAGGGAGACTTCACTTATGAACTGATACCATACCACACCATCTGAGCTGGTCGAGCTGGCCTGGCTGGAGGGGACACCCAACAGAGCGGGTCGTGGTTCACGGGTCAGCAGGTGGGAGAGGTCAGGAGGTTCAGTAATCCTTCACCTCCCTGGTCACACAGTGCCTGCACATGGGTAAGTGAGGCAAACAATTCAGCTGAACTGCGTTTTAATATTACCTGGTCAACGTGAAGGAGATAGCCGATGAGAAAAGCTCTTGCATTTAGTAGTAGTTGTTGGATTTTTTTTTTTATCATTGCGTGTGCAATGATCTGAATGTCATGGAATGGCGAATTTGGATCCTCTAGGGACAAAAGTCCCTTCAAACATCAACTCTGTGACACTTGTGTCTCAGCATGCGGAGCTTCTGCCACTGGGAAGAAGTTCAAATAAGAGTCTCTGATCTAAATATGAATATGGGCAGATCACAGGCTCAGCGTGGCTGCTCTGGAGAAATTCAGCGTAGTGTGAGCACAACGCGCTCTGCACCACGTTCTGAACTGTCAATCTTAACAGCAGGGTACTGGCTACAGCAGCACAGTGAAAGCTGCCATTAAGGCTTCTGACAAAGAGAGGTGAAGCCCACACATCCGCCTGATCTGCAGGGAGAAACTGTCAAATGCTGCCATGGTGCCAAGTCAACTCAAAACAAATCTCAAGATGAAACACATCTATTCAACCAACAAATATCTGAACAGTTAAATCGATTAAAAGAAAGATTGCACATGTATTTTGGCAATAAAAATGCTTAAAAAAACAAATTTTCGAAAGAGTTTATTTTAAGGTCAGTGTTAAGTTTTACAAATTCACATGAATGAATCCTGAAACAGCTGATTATCATTAGGTTGTTCCACATCATGGCAATGTTCTCACTCCTTCCAAGTGACTTGAACAAATTGTATGGTGAACGCTCGGTGGTGGTAACTTCTTATTTTACTGTTACCTCAAACAAAGAAGAACGTGATTAACAATTAAAATGTAAAGTTTTGGTTTTCTTTGGCTAGGTTAGCTTTCTCCTCTCTGCATGCTATGCCAATTGACTGCTGGGTTTATTTAGCATAGAGATAGAAAAGTGGTGTCTACTCATCTAAATCTCTTTTCTGCATCTTCCTGTACGGTTTGGCATTGGTCGTTTTGGTGCTTTCCAATACCCATGCTAAATCAACACTTTTGAAACATTACTGGTGCGATACGTTTTCCGTGTCACCAGGTGCTTCATTCAACTTATTTTGTTCCTCCTTTAGCACATCCCTGCTTTAAACATTTGCTGCACATCCCAGTGTCAGGATCCTTTCATGGGAAATACAGCCCCACGGTTTAGCTAACCGTAGGCTGACGTTACGGGCTACCAGAGTTAAGTGTAATGTTAACTAGGCACAAGCGGTGATGTTAATTTAGCCTGTAAACGCACTGCTGGTACCTGTAAGCCTCATTTTGGTATCGGTACCAGCCTTGTATTTTAATACTCAAACTCCTACAATCGAAAACAAACACAGAGTCCTTAAAAGAACAGTAAAGCTTATGTCTCCCAATACTTAAACAGTGGCTCCAGTTCCTCTACCCTTCCCCAGTGACTGATGATCACCTGGCTCCAAATACCATTCAACAGCTGTTCCCTGTGCATTGATCTGTGGCACACTGAGGGCTGCAAATTTAAGCTAACCAGGGCCACATTCCTCCGAAAGGGAACCGGCTGTGTCTCTCCAGTGTGATCTATAAATTGGGACACATCACCTGTGCTGCACATTCTGTCCTCTCCTGTCATCACCTGACCCAGTCATCTACCCACCCAGCTGCTACTCATCCACATACATGTCAGAAGACGTCTATGAGTCACACTCTGCACGATCATCCAGAATGCCTGACCAATCAAGCCTTCATTCTGGACTGCTGGTCTGTACCTGAGCAGTTCTGATTTATTTTGCCTGCTCTGACAGCCCTTTGACCTTGAGCAGATTGTTTCCACATCTGTGCTCACCTGCCCCCTGAGCCTGTGCACCACAATCAGTGATCCTGCATTGCATCATTTATGGTTCACATGTTCTGATGAAAATAAAATCATGAATAAAACCATAGTCTACCAACCGAGACAGCTGCAATCAGATAACTCAGATAACTCAAATTTCATGGGTTTAGGACTTCCAGCCTTTAATTTAAGAAACATATTTGATACAAATCGGGATTAAACCTAGAATCATATGAGAATAATGATGAAATTAAATGTTTGGCTTTCTCTCAAGAGTTTATGTTTTATTCAGTAGTAAATTAGAGATACTGAGCATCATTAACTGCACTGACAGTTAAGATGCACTGTAATGAATAAAATGCAACACACTAAAATTATGGAGGATGTTTCATTGTTCCATCTTCAGGGCACTGTATAGTGGATGATATACACACTCGGTAAATGTAGCACACTATGGACTCAATGGGGTCTCAGCCCTGAGGTCTGTATCATGGGTTACATTTATATTGCATAAATCAAATACTTTCTTAATGACGGGTTGATGGTTGTACCGATATACGAAATTTCGTTTTTCTGGTGTTTCTGATACTCCAGACCTCGTTCTTAATCTGGTACAGCCGACAAGTTTTCACATTCTTAACTCGACTCACCAGCTTAACCTGTCAAATCCAACAAGCCACGGAATATGTACAACATTGACAACAATGCTAATTGAATCATATGTCAGCCAGCCAGCGCACGAGATGGGGCATACCAAAATAATTTAAGAGAAGGAAAATAATTTGCACTGGAAAACAGTAAATCACTGATGTTATATTTTATCCTCAACTGTAGAATTTGTCTTACTGAAGGGTTTTATGACAATTGTGAAACATGGTGAGAGTCTAAATAAATAAAATAGTGGCATCACAAAAGGTCAATGACATATATTTAAAGTCAGCCAAAAGACGTAAACTGTTTTAATAACTTTGCTTTTTTACTTGTAAAAGTTTGCTGAAACTTTGTCTGATGCTTTGCCATCCGCTGATGAAGTGAGTGTGACGACATGACAGGGACTTAGACAAGCTTTTATGGGCTCACTGAATGAAATTCAGCTGGCAGAGGCTCATAAGGTGCCAAGAACCAGCCCCTTGCTTCTGTTTCTCAGCTTGTTTTCAGAAAATACTTTGAGCCCAGTCAAGCTTTGTAGCTGCACCTCAGGTCTGTAAGGCAGCACTGTATCCAAGTTATTTTGTTTTGGTTGAGGTTGTAGCATCTAATCTATAGGATACTGGCAACAGACCTGAGCAATTCTGAGTCGAGGAGAGTAGACAAGTGTGGGGACACACAAAGCAATGCAACAAATACATCAATACATGACTGTTCTACTATTACTGCTCGTGCACCGTCCTGCCTCCATTCACGTTATCCTTCCCACATCTCTATTACACCTGAGCAACACTGGGTGCATGTTCAGTCTGTGAAGGCTGTGTTGCTGATCAGCTGCATCCCATGTGTGTGTGTTATTCAGTCAGGAAGTGTGTTTGCTACGCAGCTGCAATGTGACGCTTCTGGTTTGCCTCATGTATTTCTTTAAAGCCTTCCTGGAAGAGAGCCGGGACGTAATAGGATGTGACGCATATTGTAGTTGCTGAAATATTAAAACAAAACCTGAGAGCAGGTCAGACTGGAGGCCGATACAGAAACTGCAGATCGGTACAAACCACCTGCAGCTTCTGCTCTGATCAAGAAGCTTAGGCGCTGATCTCTGATCAGCTGAGACCAGAGAAACTCGTTGTTTTCACTGTTTCCACTGTTGAGAAGCAGCCGGTCAGTCACTGAGAGGCTCCACGTGAACGAGCTCAGAACTCACTGCGTCTCTCTGAGCCGGGCTCAGGGCGGGGGCGGAGCCCAGGCTCTGTGTGTGTGTGTCGGCTATCTGGGAGCGTGTACACACACATACACACACACACATTCACCCGCTCCTGGTATTTCATGATGGCCTGATACGATGATTATTTAAAAAATGAATGTGAACGTGACGTTCACTCACGTTCATCATATGAAAGAACTGATTCGTTAAGTTTACCATTCGCGCAAAATATGCGCAACATGCACTGTACAGGGAGCCGCTGCAGAGGGGCTGAAGAGCCACATGCGGCTCCGGAGCCGCAGGTTGCCGACCGCTGTACTCGGTCCTCTAACAGGTTACGTCATTCTCTAGTCTTGACTTAACATGTCTTTAGATCCTCATCTCACTCAATCAAAGAGCAGAATCAGCCTGACGTGGCCTTATATCTGCTTTTTATCTGATTGGGCTGAACTTTATGGATTTAGTTTTCTTTTTGAATACCCCTCCAACAATCATCCCTGATTATCTCCACTATTATTACAACTATTATTGTTTTTCAATTACCACAATAAAAAATTATGACGATAACACAGACATACAGACAGAACTTTAGAGAGGATACAGATTCACAAAACTAACAGCAACACCCTTAAATCTCACCTGAGCAAAAAGCTGATACTGCCAACTTGACCTATAGCTTTATATTTACAGATCTGGACATGGTTAACCTACACTGAACGTCCATAGCAACTTCCTGTTCAGTTTAACCACCATTGCTATATACCTGTGTCCACTAGAATTAACAATAAGTTTGTATCATATTCCTGGATTGACAAAGAAAGCACAGCAGAGAGTCAGCCGCTTCAGGTTCCTTGGGGTTCACATCAGTGATGACCTGACCTGGAACCACCATACAGACTCCATCAGGAAGACGCCCAGACAGCGGCTCTTCTTCCTCCGCAGGCTGAGGAGGATCATCATGGACTCCAGGATTCTCTATAATTTCTACAGGTGTACCATAGGGAGCATCCTTACTGGCTTCATCACCGCCTTGTATTGCAGCTGCACCGCCCTGAACCGTAAGGCTTTACAAAGGGTGGTGAAGTCTGCTCAGTACATCACAAGGACGGAGCTGTCATCCTTGGAGGACCTCTACACCCAGCGGTGTAGTAAGACGGCCAACCGGATCATTAAAGACCCCTATCACCCCAGTCATAAACTGTTCTGCCTGCTGCCATCTGGCTCAGAGACAGTTTCGTCCCCCAGGCCATAAGACTTTTAAACTCCTCCAATCTGCTAGCCTAGATGCCAGACGAATTTAGCCCCGCCCACAACATTTGAGGTCGGGAAGTTCGGTCTGGAGTCGCTCCGTTGGGGAAAAATTATGCCCGGCTCGAAATCGACCGGTCCAATCAGATTGTCAGGGCGGGCTTTATACGACGATGGACAGATGATCAACAGTAACGTAATCAACCAAGTCATCAAAGTACGCTTGGGTTGAATTGGTTTTCAACCAACATGCCTGCCGCGTAGCGACTCCCCTCGCATAACTACCTGCAGTTTAAGGAGCGGACCATGTTAATAGACGCACCAGATCCCTCGCTTGCGGACCAGTGCAATAAGACACCTGCCGTACAACGACCGGACGCCCGCTGTGCGGCATTTCTCAAAAACTATAGTTTAACACCCCTCGCCAGCGGAAGGAAGCTGGTCCCATTTACTTTGCTACGGAACAGGAGTCGCTATGTCACGTTAACGCATCAGACGTGTCTCGTGGTGATTTGTTTGTTTATTGTATTTTAACGTTTGTGTTTGGTTTTATAGATTAAAATATCGTGTACTTAATGTCATTCCAGTTTTACCGTGTATTTACGGTAACGATGAAGTGAACAATAAAGAGCTGTGTGACATCAGTAGAGAAACTCTGCGTCATGTTTGGGGAAGGGGGGGGAAGAAACATTTACTGTTTCTCTCAAAAATGCTGATCGTGTTGGTAAGATCTCCATGTATCCTTAAATTATTTTTACAACACTGTCAAAAATCTTTTTTACTGATCTTCTTCTTCTACTTCTTCCAGCATGCGTGCAGTTGAGCTCTGTGAACAACAACTATGCGTCGCTTTACATACGTCACATACTACGTTGCACTGATTGGTTGTAGGTCTATCCAATTGAGCGAAGAGGCAATTTTTTTTCTGGTTCGGTTGAAACACGCCCAATAATCACAGCCCAATGGAGCGGTATCAGACTCACATTCTGACTAGAATTGTGAGTATGACAACGTCAGGCTACCAATCTGCCATAATTCCACTAACTCTGCACCTTAGGATATATATAAATGTTTTTGGTATTTTTGATATTCTACTCCATATTTATTTTATTCCATATTTTTATGCTTTGCTAATTTTCAGAGCATTGCTATAAGAGAGCCTGTGACCCAAGCATTTCATTGCGCGAAACTTCTAAATGTAACTGCTGTGCATATGACAATAAACACTTGAATCTTGAAAACAAGTCTTCAGAATCACCAACCCGCTTTAGGCTTAACTATCCAATAGGATGCGAACACCTACATGTGACACAGAGAGTGACAGCAATTCTAGCCATTCAAGGATGTGCTGTTAGAATGGGTGAAACAAGTAGAAGAAGATATATGTGAAAGCTGTGGGAGACATCTTCAGACTCGGGGGTGATAATTGCTCATGTTATTGTGTTAGTGGTTGTATATTGTTCCACCTTCTGGTCTCCTTGATGCATCACGTCAACATTAAAACCTTCTGCATAAGAAATCAGCTGCTGCCTGAGTTCTCCTTTCATCAGCTTCCAGAAATCTTCCATCACATGTATTATATGCATGTTATTGGCATGCTAGTTATTTTAGAATTGCTTAGCATTGCTTGCCAGCAAATAAACAATGATAAACAAAGCATAAACATCTATATTATAGCTAACAGCAGCTCTACCTAGCTCTAACTTACAGTATGAATCCTGTTGATTTCTAATTTATTTCATGGCACTATTTATACCTGTGAATCATATTCTCTTGCTGTGTTTCTTTGCCTGCCTTGAAATAAGCAGAGTTAAAAAATATGTGCATTGCTATAGGGACGGTGACATTCTCTGTCTACATAATCAGCCTGAAAAAACCGGAGGAAAATGAAATTCAGCTTGTTCTTATTAACAGATATGAAATGAAAGTGTTGCATGTATAGGAGGCCTCTCATTGTAAACTACGAATCTACACCCGAGGACCATGCGGTGAATATAGAGTGCAGAAAATGACAGATTGTGATATCAAACCTGAAGCAGAAAAGAACAAGACATCAGAGCGCTGCGAGCACCCCAGCATGCTGCTATAAATAGTACATGTGGGTCTGTGTTCGTGTGTTACAACACATGTCAATTATTTGTGGAGGCTGTGAAGAGAGTTGAACTGCAACATTACCTGAGGGCTTCATGGATCGCAAAATATTATATAGTGTAGTATTGTCAAACCCTGATGACGTGCTTGTATGTGCATGCATAAACATGACCATACTAAAGCAAACTTATAGCAATAGGGAACAGCTTCTCATCTTTCCAGGGCTCAATGCATTATTCATCTGATTTGCTTCCCAAAGGGTGAAAGCTCATCTTTGCTGTTTTAATCAGTAGTAGGACACACACACACACAAATATCCACTGTGTCAGGAGGTTTTTGTGCAACAAGTCCGTCAGAGTTCCCCAACCCAAAGCATGCCAAGGGAGCACTGTAGCAAGCAACCCTAAAAACAAAGCTTAGAATATATATCTTCCTACCTCAATGCTGATTTGATGATGATTGAGAGAGAGAGAGAGAGAGAATGAGTGAGGTGTGGTGGGCGAGCGAGCCAGAGATCACAGTAGCTGTATCACTAATGACACTTTCTTCCTTCACACAGAGGTCCCATCTCTTCATAGCAGCCTCCAGTGAAGCCAACAGAAATCAGATAGGGTGGGAAATTGAATGGTGCAGGCAGAATAGACTGGTGGTTGTAAGTAAGCGTGATATGACATATTTAAAATGAAACTGATAATTGAATTCTCAATTTTCATGGTAGGAAATATAAAATATTAAAGTTACTGATGGATACTGTTCAATTTAAAAGAGGATGAAACTGTTATAAGTGGAAAACAGAATCCAGTGTTCCAGGCTCTGGGCAGACATTTCACATGGTGGCAGGTGACACGCTGTCAACTTCCATCTTGTTCAACTGGAGCATGTTGAAGCCCTGTAGCATTCAAACGTCCATACTAGTTTTGCTCAAGGGATGCAGTATAACATAGTGTGTGTTTTTTCTCACTTAATGATAAATGAGCCAACTTCACCCTTAACAACATTAATAATCACTATATCATTTAACTAACAGTGTTTAACTTACAGTTATCGACAGAATAGATGTTTGTTATTGCCATAAATACATCTATGCAGTTTCACATGAAATGAAAACTGCAATTCTTTTTGAAATGTGATAGGGTGGCTGACCTGTGGCCACTCCCTATTTAAGATGACTTCCCATTTTGACAAAATGTTTGCCTGATGATAGACTAATACCAAAACTTTGCAGCATAATAAATCACTGAGTGCAAGTTGGACAGTGTGCGGGGCTCTTTTCGCAGTGCTATAGAATGTATATTAAAATGTAAGTTTATCAATATATGTTGCATCCGTTTGCCACTGAGCAAAACAAGGGGCCAGTCAGACTCATCTCAGCAGAGATGAGTCTGTATCCCGATGAGTCCATATCCCGAACGGCTGGGGGACTATATTTAGTCCCCCAGCCGTTCGGGATATGGACATCTATGTGCACTACAGCACTTTCTCTATCACACAATCTACCTCCTGAGCAGCATCCGCCCAAGCTTGTCATCCTCAACAAATAACACCAGAACTATTTTCTAAAATGGAGCAAGAAAATGCATTTGAGACAGGAACCAGAATATATTGCAGAAAGTCAAAATATCTCAAAGGAAGACATTTCATACCCGGTTGCCTCTTTACTTTAGTACTCTTTGATGTAAAGCAGTAGCAACACAGGAACATGAACTTGTTTATTGCTGTCATGCTGGAGGATTCAGGTGTAACACAACTACGGTTCAGGGGCACCAAGGTGTGATGTTGCCTAAAGCAGCTTAAGAAGAAAACACTGGATGGCTTCACACACACTTATTCACCACCAAGGGAGGTCACAAATAAAAAATGTGCATGTAAAAACCTACAAATTTACATAGAGATAAATTAAATGTACTTTATGTATCAAGCAGTGGCTGAGCATTGTGAATGTGTGTTTGTTTATGACTCATGCTGTCCACAGAGATTTGGCTGAATAATTAGTTATAAAGGCACTCACGGAATCTCATTTTGAATAAGTTGGTGAGGTATCAAGAGTACGATATTCAGATGGTGAATATGAGGGGGAGGGAAGGAGAGCGGGGTGAGCCCGGGATGGAGGAGAGACATTACTGGTCATTAAAACGTGTTCGACCAAATTGGGAGGAGTTGTGGGAATTGTAAAGGTCAAAGTGTTAAAGAGAGACAGAGCGAGGACAAAGTGGAGCAGAGAGGGCAGAGGAGACGTCAGCAGGCAGGTGAGGAGTGAGCGAGAGGTGTGATTAAGGAGAGAGAGGATCAGTGGAGAAATGTCTGGAGAAAGATGTGAGAAAAGATATTCAGATAAAAACAATGATTCATGCTTAAAGTTTTAGTGTACTTATACTGTATAGACAAAAATGTGTGGACACGGGTTCACAAGCTTTTCTATGCTCTTGGTCTTGGGTCTCTTACTTCCAATTAAGGGGAATCAGAATCTTTACAGGCAAGTATCTCCATTCAGCACCCCCCCGAGCACTTATTTTAAAATAAGAAGACCAGGCTCCTGCAGTATGTAAATGTAGGGAGAGAGAGTCATTACTGCACTTTCAGTGGTCACACAGGACAAAGACACGGCATTTACTGAATCACCAGTCAAGTCTAAAAAAGTGCATTCAACGTTTTGTTGACTTTGCCCAAAAATCAAGCCTGTGGCCATGCTTTCTAACCAAACCTACAGGAAGGCAACCGGCTGCATCGTGAACGTTATTGTTCAGGTACTCGTCCAGGTACTACATGTGTTACTGGAGGATTCCAGTTGAAGGCACTCCACAGACCACTGGCTAAAGATAGTTTGGCGTTCCAATCCACAATCTTTAACTCTGAAAGATCTTTCTGCGACTTCCAGATTTGCGTGCTATAAAAATGTAACCTAAGGTAGCAACAATCGAAAATATCAACACTGGGCCAATGTTACGATCATGACAGTAAAAAGCCACGATTGTGCATTCATAGGTTGCATGTCAGACGCCGAAATCAGACACGTCAGAATACTGTGTTTACATGTCTTGTTCTGCCAAATGTGGCTTTGCCTTTCCTGTTGCTGATGACCTACCCACTGGCCCTGTCAAGAACTCCCTGCTGCCACCGCCTTGATGAAGGTACTCCATCTTTCGTACACTTTCTGAGGATGTGCATAACCTATGCACCAAACAGAAGCAGGATATGCAAAGCCGCCATCTTACTAATGCATACGTGTTATACTTCTACTACACGTGCATAAAGTATGCTCAGAGCACAGCAACAGCACAAATGCCTGACATGTTTCCTGCTTCAGCTGTTATAAAGCAGATGATTGGCTGATTGGGGGGAGAGTGGTATTTGAGTCAAACAAGCACCATCTTTAACATCACATCAACTTTACTACCCGGAAGTAATTTATCTCTCTTGTGTTGTCTCTGTGGAGTTCTACAGCAACAGCGGGCTACCAACTTGTATGGCAACGTTTCAGGGACACTTGTTTACTGTTTTAAAAGCCACCTGTGTGCCTCAACTGGAGAAGATTTGCAAACCAGGCTAAAGCCGCAATACCTAAGATGCCACAAGAGATCCTGATGATCCATCTTCAATTGCAGAAATTTCAATTTTAATTTTAACATATGTCAATCTGTATGGTCATATCCACATCTACAGCACAATGTCAATTGAAATAGAACACTATCCCAAAATATCCCAAAGCCATTAAGCAGGTCATATGGAGAATAGTGGTATCTTGTGGACAACCTGCTGGCATGTATTTCGAATCTTTGATTTGTTAAAGCAGCAAAGCCAAACTATATTTTCGTCAAAACAGCAATACTAGTTTTCACTGTTGGTTAGACAAGATGCATTGTTTGAATTCTTAAAGTGAGCTTTGAGCCAGATCTCAATACCTGGCCAGCTTCCAAAGTCTGGTAGAAACTCCTCCAAGAAAAGTGGAGCTTGTTGCCAAAAGAGCTCATACAGGTGTTATGTGTGGTTGTCCACACACTTTGTGTGGGTCTGTATACTTCTGGTCATGTTGGGTATGTATATGTAACTATGTTATATATACCTACAATGCACTGTTTCTAAAGAGCCTGAGATTGGTGTTTCTACAACAGACTGTATGTCATATACTCTTTTCCAGTTGTTCTCATATACAACACTTCAATTTTCCCAAATCCATCAATAAAATCGACTCTACTCTTAACAAGGTAGATATTGGTTTGACACATTATGGCTAATTTATGCTCAACGTTAGGTCCGTACACATCTGTCCAAATGGCTTAATTCCCGCCATGTTTATACATGTCTGGGGAGAGCTTACCGATATGGAAGTGAGGACAAAATGGGGACGTACCACCAGAAAATCACCTTTTGCCTCTTTCTTAAGAGGTAAATGATCACAACCTCCTCCATTGGAAAAATATTTGCTGTTGTCAGAAACTCACAACTCTGCAGTGTCCTAGTGGATATATTGCTTAACAACCATGCAAAGATAAAAGAAGCATGGAATAACGTGAGCAATGACGGTTACAACATTTAAAACAGACGTATAGCGTAAAGGAAGAATTAAAGAATCCATGATCCGTTAAAGGGATGAGTCAGTGCTCTGTAAGTTATTTACATTAACTGAATTCAGTGAGTACATCCCAAGACCACAGATGATGTCCTGGATACAAACAGCTTTCGAGGAAACATACTTTGTCATGTTGTTGTTTTTGTTGTCTTGACTTTCAGTTAATGCACAGATCTTGAATCAGGTTAGACGGATTCAATTTGTTTATTCTCAGGTGACCCTTAGTCCTTCTCAATATAATCATCACTATCGGTCCACTCACCCACCTGCAAGGTAATGACACGCATCCATATTCAAACAATGTCATTAAGACAACACTATCACTCCATTGTCTTGCTTACTAGCTTGTAATGCATTGGGGGAAAGGGGAGGCAGAGCTGTGGCCCAGATGCAGACACAAGAGCGGAGGTGGCCATGACCAATGACAAAAGTGAGGAATTTGTCAGCATTAAAGAGAGAAAGGGAAAAATAGAGGGAGAAAATTAAAATGTAGCCAACAAAAGAGGAGAAATTACTTGAAGAAAGGAGACGGACACACACAAACACACACACACACAATTGACCTCTTTTAGTTGTGCAGTGTTGCTCATTAGCAGCAAAAATGCTATTTGATTCAATCACCTGAGGAAAAAGAGAGACTCTAACACAACAAAACAGCAAAAACAATAGAGTTCATGAATAAACAAATGTTTTAGTTTGTACCTAACAGTACAGCTAAAGCTTTAATCCTGGCAGAGACTTTACTGAACAGAGACCAGTGATAAGAGAAAATGACTGGAACCGTCTCAACTTTAATTGTTAGAGCAGCCAATGCTCTTCCCGTAAGAGCTCTCCAGAGGAAAACACTTAATCCGACATTAAAACATGAATGTGACAGCATCAGCCAAGACGCTAAATTGTCAATTGAAAATTGTGCGTGTGAATCTTGTGGAAAAGCATGTGTGCAAGGCACTGCCCTGCATGTATTCAACACACAGCTTCACGGCCCCTCTGCGTAATATTTTATGATGCATGACTAAGAGACGGAATCAATCTCCTTTTACATCCCAACAACTGAGGGGTCAAGTATCGACTGTGTGGGAAACTGACTCACTGGTGTTACTGCAGCATGTTTGGTTGTGATGTGACTGTATAATCAACCCCCCTAGTGTCTTTATTCTTGTGCTCATCCATTGTCCACACATTTCTCTCACGCAGTCCCTCTCTTTCACGCCATCAGTTTACCATCCTGTGTTGATTTGAATCATTTCATTAATATCTTTCTGAAGATTTGAAGTCAACACCTATGCCGTTTGTGTCGTTTCCCTTTGTAAGAAGTTAGAGTGCGCTCAAATCGTAGACTGTATAAGAATTGGACGACGCGTCTCCACCTTATCCCACTATTCAGATCTTCACTGACCCTGGTCCCAGTTAATTTTTATATATATATAACTTTTTATCATCCACTTCTGCAACACAGATGGCTCTGCATCAGCAGTCTGGGAGGGGACTGTTAATGCTCTGCAATGTGCTAATGTTATGTGGAATGTCCACAGAGTCACTGAGATACAGTGAAAGTGTTCCCTCAGCTCTCCTTGTCTCCTGATGTCCTTTTAAAGTTTTTAATACGTATTCATGTAAATAGAGAACTGTTTTAGCCATTTATGTATATATATGACCGGATAGCTTGGCTATGTGAACACACACATGACCTGTCACGATCAAGCTTTCTCCACCACCATAACCTCTTGCTTATGTGATTACTATGTGATATACATCAGTAGAGTGCACATCCACCGAGGCTCAACAGTCTCCTTCATTTCATTCAAGCTGCACCAAATTGCTCACGCTTCACAAATCAGTCTCTTTAATATCCCGGATTTTAGAGCGTTCACCAGGAAAAAGCTGCCCTTCTACCTAATCTTTTCATGGTCACATCTCTGGTACATGTACATATATACAGTAGACATTGCAAATCTCATGAAAAGTGTACTGCTGCTGGTCTGATGTCAAAATGATTTTCAATCTCTGAATCGTGTAGAGAAAATAAAGGAAGCCAAAAATATCTAGAGCAACCTTAGACATTCTCAGCCTCAGTTTGAAACATTCTGCAATGTGTGTATATATATATACACTCCTGATCAAAATCTTAAGACCAGTAAAAAAAAATTGCATGAATTTGCATTTTGCACTGTTGAATCTTAGGAAGGTTCTAAGTAGAGTTTCAAAATGCAAAAAGAAGAAATGGGAACAAGAGCCCAAAAGTTGTGAGCAGGCAATTTATTGAAAACAACAATTTAACTGTAGTAGGCTGTTCATCAGCTGATCAAAAGTTTAAGACCACAGCTCAAAAAAAAAAAAACCTCCTAAAACAGAAATTAAAGTGTCAAAAACTGAAAAGTAATGAGTAGCTCCACCATTATTGTTGATCACTTCAAAAATTCCTTTTGGCATGGTTGATGCAAGTGTTTCCAAAAGGCTAGTGCGAATGTTGCGCCAAGTGGTGAAGATGGCTTCACGAAGGGCATCCACTGTCTGGAACTGAAGTCCATTTTTGTAAACTTCCCTTGCCATCCATCCCCAAATGTTCTCAATTGGATTAAGATCAGGGGAACACGCAGGATGGTCCCAAAGATTGATGTTATTCTCTTGGAAAAAAGTCTTGGTCAGACGGGCATTGTGAATTGGAGCGTTGTCGTGCTGAAAAACCCAGTCGTAGAAAACATCTCAGGTGGCATCTCCTTGTCATGCCAGTAACGTTGGAAGCCATCAGGACCATCAAGGTTACATTTTTTCTCGTCAGAGAATAAAACTTTCTTCCACCTTTGAATGTCCCATGTTTGGTGCTCCCTTGCAAAGTCTAAATGGGCAATTTTGTGGCGTTGAAGGAGACCAGGGCTTTGAAGACGTTTCTTGTTTTTGAAGCCCTTCCTTCGCAGATGCCGTCTGATGGTTATTGGGCTGCAGTCAGCACCAGTAATGGCCTTAATTTGGGACGAGGATCATCCCGTGTCTTGACGGACAGCCATTTGGATTCACGGCTCAGTGCCGGTGAGATTTTTTTGGGTCTACCACTTGATTTTTTTGTTACATAACCCTGAGGATCTTTTAAGAAATGCAAAATGACTGTCTTACTGCGTCCAACCTCAGCAGCGATGGCACATTGTGAGAGGCCTTGTTTATGCAGTTCAACAATCCTACCACGTTCAAAGACTTTGAGCTTTTTTGCCTTTGCCATCAAGAGATCTTCACAGTGTGATTACCTGACAGGAAATGACATGGATTCCACATTTTTGCACAAATTTTGGCTTTTAAAAGCTGTGGTCTTAAACTTTTGATCAGCTGATGAACAGCCTATTTGAGTTAAATTGTTGTTTTCAATAAATTGCCTGCTCACAACTTTTGGTCTCTTGTTCCCATTTCTTCTTTTTGCATTTTTAAGTTCTACTTAGAACCTTCCTAAGATCCAACAGTGCAAAATGCAAATTCATGCAATTTTTTAACTGGTCTTAAGATTTTGATCAGAAGTGTATATATAGTCATTCACTAGACCCAACCCTATCCCAGTCTCCTCCTGAACTGTCGCAGGAGTTGCATTGTGGGAAACGTAGACCCCAGGTATTAATCAGAAAGAGGAACGTGTGTAGACTGACAATGTTAAAGGACAGCAATGCTCAATTGGTGAAATGCCCTTTGGAGGAGCATTAGTTTCCCCTGCAGAATCCTGTCTGCTGCCAAGACGCTGCAAAGAGCACAGATTTCTCTGCAAAATGTAAACGTAAAACTAATAGCTATATTGCTGCAATTTTAAATGACATGGAAATTAATCACCACAAAACGGAGCTCGAAGGAAACAGCCCTTTAGCCAAGTAAAAGCAAATGCAATAAGATTTTACTGTTGATAACAAACCTTGATTGATGATGAGATCAGACCAATAGCAGTTCAATAACTACAAGCACGGACGGTTTATTAAAAACTCGCAGGAGACTTGAATTACGGTGCAGACCCTGAGGTTTTTATCTTGTGACAGAAATCTTGGGCCTGCAAAATCTGAATGCAGAAACAGACAGAAAGGCTATATTTGCCTACCTAAAGCTGCAATATTATTCAAAAAACTGCATTAAAAGCACAGCATATGCCCCAAATCCCTCTATACCCCCCTACAGTGTACTAATGTCTGTACTTCTAATGTCTGGAATATTTGTTTTTTTACTTTAAGTTTCCTGCCTATATAGCTAGTCACCTTTTTTCAAGCAAATGCTGCTAGAAGCTCCCCCAGCCTGTCAACTTGAAAGCAAAGAAACCAGTTTTCCACATGAATACATAACAAATAAAATTATTGTCATGATTTGACCTGCATTCATTTAATCTGCAGCAATTTTACACCATTACACTGTTAGAAGTCAATTATTTTGCTCTGTTTTCTTGTATAGCCAATAAGCGTCTCCTGTCTTGTTGTCTCAGTCGCTCCTCCTGAACACACAGGCTCCCCAATCAGGAGCAAGTAACCCAAGGGAGTCTTGTTGTTTCATGTCTCCAGATTTCCCTCTGTCAGGCAGCCAGCTTGCTTGTTTGTGTAGGTTTATCCACTGTAATCATCCTCTCTCTGAGCATCTAATGAAAGCCTCAGCAGAGCTCCAGGCTTCCCTTGGTAAAGTGCTTTGCTGAGAGGATGAGGCACTGTCACTAACGGTAAGCAGAGAGAGAGTACCATCAGACAGCAGGATTCCAGATTTACTAATCCTTGCTGCAAATGTGAAGAGTCAGCACCTCAGTCTTCGGCCAAAGAGCCTCCATTCTTGATTTATAGCTCTGCTGGGTTCGAGTGGTAGAGGGAATACGAGTGTTTCCACTTTGGTGGCACTCAACTTATTCCTCATTTAAGGACATTCGCACTCCTAGATACTCTCCTGTTGTTGTGCATCATCAGTCTGTGACGTTCTGACACTTCCAGGAGTTATTTTCTCTCCACGAGCCGTCTTCTACTTTCTCGCTGCAAACACTTTTGTTTTGCCTCTTTCACCTACCCAACATCTTCTAAGCATCTTCTGACAAGATAGGTATCTTGTTGAGTGTTGTGCAGTCAGTGTGTGTAGGAACAAGAACAATAGAGCTACTTTGTATACTGTTGTAGATGAGGTGTTTTTTTATTCCAGTGGAGTAAAAAGGTTAGTTGTGCTGTGTTACACTTTGGAGTATGGAGGCTGCCATCACAGTGGAACTTAAATCTCAGAGTCTTTTGAAGCTGTGGCTTCCTCCTAAGAATAAAAATGAGACTGGAGAGGTTGCTAAGCATAAGGCACAAATTTTCTGTGTGAGTGGCTGAGCCAAAAAAGGAATGTTGGCTCTTAATATTTGTAATAGCTCACTAAGTTCCAGCTATAAAGGATATTTGATGTAGCCTGGAAACCGGACCGATCTGTACGGTCACGTGCCGTGATAATCATCTAACATCTGCATTTAACGATTTAACAATAAAATAAGTGATGCATCAAGAGACACCAGAACTCTAAAATGCAATGTATAAATGTTTCTTGTCTTTTAGACTAGACAGAGGCAGGTCATGCTGCTGTTAAACGCAAGTTACATACAGTATGCCCACATAATTTTAGATTAGTGAGATAATTCATTTTGGAAAGAAAATGTTTATTTAATGTATTTGCTAATGTTTTGTTATTGTATTAAGGTTTTTTATTCACAGCCACTATAACCACATTTGAACAATAAACTAAGATCAAACAGTGTCATAAATTCAGCAAACGGAATCAGTCATTTCAGTTAAACAGTGATGTCATTCTAAAGCTTGTCCAATCCACATAAGCTACATACCAAATGAAAACACTCCAAAGAAATTCAGCCTTTAATATTTATGATGTGTCCAACTCTGCCACTATGTACTATCCCATCTTTCAAAAGAATGTGTGCTGTGTTTCTTGGTGATGATGGTTGTTGCTTTGCTGCCCCGACAGAACAGAAAGAAGTAAAACCCTTGCTTAGCTATCATATGAAGAGATAGAGTATTGGCTGAAAAATGAATATGAAGAAACTCCAGCAAGTTCCCCTCGAGCAGAACATCTCAACTACAGCTCAGCCTAGTCCAATGATCTGAGACTTCTGTCATCAGAGACTGAAAGCTGAGATACAAACCACTGTGCTCAGCGCTGTGGGTTCTGCTTGAGGTGCAAGGAAAGCAAAAAGTCTGAAACTTTGTTCCAAGCAAAAGTTGTATCATTTTAAATTCAGAACACTGAGGGGAAAAGCCTTGTCAAGCAAAACATAGAAAGCATGAAAGCCTCATCTCCACAGACTAATGTCACTTTGATGTCATTATCTCAGGCTTTACTATTCTCACAGATATAAGCCTCTGAGAGAGGAAAATCCCTTCAGAATGATGACTTTTAAAAGCTGCATAACAAGTTTGCACAAACAATCAGCAGCCAAACAGCTCAAAGAAGAACAGATCCTTTTTTGTGTGTGTGTGTGTGTGTGTGTGTGTGTGTGTGTGTGTGTGTTTGTGTGTGTGTGTCTGTGTGCGTGTGTGTTTGTGTGTGTGTTTGTCTGTTTTAAAAAACGGAATGTGTTACTTGAGGACACACGGTTAGCTGTGACTCAAAAGGCAACGCGGATCGTTGACTAACCAGAAGGTCAGTAGTTTGATTGGCAGCTCGTCCAGTGTTCCTGAGCAAGACAATAAACCGTAAATTGCTTCAGAGTGTGAATGATGTGTTATAGAGAAGCGAGGTGTCAGGCGCTGAATGAAAATGTGTGTGTACATGTCAATGGGTGTATGTGACTTGAATCTTGACATACTTGGTTGATAAGACTAGCGCAATATAAATGTCTATTGACCATTCTGTTTACATATCACACAACAAACACACAGTGTAAATACACACTGAAGCATACATCGTTGGTTCATTAGTTACGGTGTTGAACTAGGCTAAACTAACTCTTTGAAGCAAAAGGCAAACCTCAAGAATGGCCCCTGGACAACCTTATGTGTGAATACGTGTGTGTGTGTGGGTGTGTGTGTGTGTGTGTGTGTGCGTGATGTGTGTGCATGATTTGTAAGTCAGTCAGGAGCATTAATGCAGGCAGTTAAGATATCAGATCAAAGAGCCCCAACCTCCTCAACAGAGACTAATAGTTTCATCAAACAACATTTACACAGACAGTGTGTGTGTGTGTGTGTGTCCGCTTCTCTTCCAAGGACTGGTTAATTAAATGTTTGCCTTGTCTTGAATTGCCTTGCCTTGTCCTAAATTACATGCCCAATAACAACAGCACCAGGTCAGCATCCTCTTGTTTTGTTTGGCCTCTGTGTGCCAACGAGTAAAATATGCTCCGGCATTCACTTTTGTTTGGTTTCTTACTTTGTCCCTTCCTCTTTTTATCTTCTTTGTTTCCTTTGCCAAGTTTCTTCAGTAGTTCTGCCATGATGTCCACACTAATAATGGCAAGCTAGTTGTCTCTCATAGCGAGCTGCACCTCTGGTTTTAGGTGTGTGACGTAGGCCGTAAAGCAGATTGTAGCACAATTCACCAGAGTAGTGCAGTTCCAGGCGTCCAAGGAACGCTGAGACACTGACACACATTCCATTCACCCAAATACAAGTTTGTGTATCATCAAAATGATCAAGTTGATATTTTAAGGTCTAAAAACGACCTAGTGTTGCTTTAAACAACCTCCATCCAATCCCAAATCCAATGCATGACCAAAACTCTGCACATTATCATATCACTGAGAACATAACTGCAGCCCAGCTCGTAGTAGAATGAACCAGAGCCTTGCATTATGCATTCAGAAGCCCCGGGAGCCAAGAAACCAGGTCATCACAGGTTGCTCAGGAAAAGCTACTACCAGCTCAAATGTGGATGTTGCAACAGGAAGCTCTGAAGCGCAAACAAGTAGAAACATATAATTTGATTTAATTCCAAGAATCGGATGCGACTACAAGAGAAGACTCTTTATTGAGGTTTTGATTGTAACTGACTTTTCGAAACCTTATTTCCCTAAAAGAAAACTCTCTTCCTCCTCCTCCTCCTCCTCCTCCTTTGTGAAACCGTGACATGCGGGCGATTATCTCATTCTTTGATGAAACATACTTTTGATCTTTCAGGAGCCTGACAGCCTCGAGGAGCAGGTACGTGTACGTCAGGTAGCGTGCAGGCCGGCTGACAGAGCGACTGATGACTGAGGAGAGGGCAGCAGCCGTTTATCACACGCTGAGGGGGGAAAGGACATTATACACATCAGCTCAGTTGGATTATGATACTTGGGTCATTCTGGAGTAGCAATTAAAGAGCTGCTTCTCTGAGGCATGAAGAGGAAGAAAAGCTGACATTCTGCTGGAGCAGTGGGTGAGAGCAGTTACTATGCCCAAGGCTCCAAAATTATGCACATAGATTCACAGTCACTCTGTTTAATCCATTTTCTATCTGGGGCTAACTTAGGAACACACACACAACACACTCTATTTGTGGCTCTGCCTGACACACACCAACACTCATTTACAACAAATCAGCCTGCTCCCTCTGATTAGTCTAAAAGACAAACACGCCAGCCACACACCTGTTGCCAAGCAACAGCAATGCTTGCTTGATCAGTCGGCCGTGAAATGCAGAGGAAGTCAGGGGACAGACAGGAAATCAGCAGGGGGGGCGAATGATGAGAGGGGAGGAGAAGGACACATCTGTAAGACGCACGCACGCACACACACACGTGCATGCACGCACACACACACACACACACACACACACATTAGAAGACATCAGTGAGGAATGTGTAGAGGTTTCCAACATAGGCTCAAAGCACTCACTGAGCTGTGTATCTCTCTCTCACTCTCTCACACACACACACACACACACACACAGGTCTACTGATTGTGTCATGCATCGCTTTCGAGAAGAAGAGTACGTGGAACAGGTCATCAGCCACTGTCCCCACCCCCCCCAAAGACTAAAATTCAACTTGAGGATAGGGTTAGAAAAAGTGTGTTTTCAGTTTTGCACAGTGGGAGGAAGTCTCTTCCACTTGCTCCAGTAAACCTGTGTTCTGTTTCATGGCCGAAGCTAAATGTAGCACCACACCTAACTCTCTGTCCAGTCACTAGCACAGGGAAACAAGCTGAATCCCTTTTGAGATGCAAAGCAAGTAAAATGAGTTCATAAACCCCTGCTGTCTGTTGTTATCAGGCTGATTGGCTTGATGAGGCTGGTTCTCCGTGCCAACTGACATACTGCGGGAATACATTCACATACATTCAATATTCACACGTCAACACAAACACATGCTTGCTAATGAGTAAGGCTACTACTGCTTTATTATTCTGCCTACATTCAGAGAATCTAGAATGTGCAACTAATAATAATCTTAAATGGTGATCCACTGGTGGTGTTCAGTCACAGAGCAGATGGTTTCTGACAGTAAAATGATCCCAGGATCAATGCACAGTAAACAGTTCACCCCAACTCTGTGTCTTCAACCTCACCTTTGTGTAAACTTATGTGTATTTCTGACAGCTCGACAGAACCGGTGGTTATATGTAACCACTACACACACTCAGACACTGCTGTTCCTCACATCAGATCAAAAAAAGGCTTTTGCAAGCCCTGTTTCCCTCTATTGTTACCTCTACTGTTGTCTACCCTGTTAAGACAACGAGAGCTGAGTTCTAGAGATGAAGGTGGCAGAGAAACATCTAGAAGTAATGAGGAGAAACATTTGGAGTTATAAAGCATGTGAGACAAAATTCATGGATAAACGTCAAACCGTAAAAGAAAAAGAGGAAAATCAAACAACAGGTCAGAGTCGCCTGTCAACGTGTCACTGCAGTCAGGCAGAAGAGACACTATGAATGAACGGAGCAACATTAATAATTTTAAAAAGTACCTATCACTCTCTCATTGTGTGCAAGGCCTTTAAAGACATTGCTCTCATTAATTTATTGCTTATTAAATCCTAAACACCCCCATGATTAATTAAGAGAGTATGCATAGCTCGTTTGAATTATGTGTGCAGAGACTTTTTCCCATTGTTAAAGTTAAGCACCATACAGGAAATTACTGGCAATACAACACGGTATGAATGTAGTCTATGAGCTATGTTCTGTTAAATCCAGCATCCAATCAAAGAAATTGAATCTCCATCAACACCAGTGACTTTGGTGGCCTATGAATCTCAACCAGCTTATAACAAGACCAGTACCACACATGCAGAAGTACCGAACCCAACAGTGTGGTAGAAATACAAATCCAATTCATTTTCTGAATACAGATTTTGATTATCAGCCATAATATCGAAACGATTCAACGTCAATTCAGCACAATACTATGTGCTCCTGTAGAAAAGTCTGTATAATCAACTGAGATGGAGAAAACCTATTTTATTTCTGATGTCAAGGAGAGGCACTACACTCTATGGTTTGTGGAGCTTGCTGTTACCATGGAAGTGTAAAAATCATGCTGATTATGATTGGATCATTTAGCGTTACATTAGGATTACCACAGAGCGACCATCATTTCTCTTTGTACCATGTTGAGGTTGTTTAAAGATGAGGAAAAAAGTGCAAAGATGCAAATCAGTGCAACAAGGTTAAATTTAAAAAGAAGCACATTGGAAGTCCTAGGGATCACTCACAGAGGTTTATGGGATCCGTAGTTCCTTCACTCTTAAAACAATTTGCCTTTGCCTCTCTGTCCACTGCATTTCTTATTGCTCAGCAGTTGTAGAAAGACAGCAGTAGCACTGCAGAGCTCTCCTGCTGTCATAATCAGGCTAACATGAAGTTTAACATTAACATGCACAACTGTAGCTTTAATCTCTCACAGATTAACAATGGTTTAATGAATCTCTTAGGATTTACTGGTGGGTTTGGTTATTAACTATGCGAAAGCTCTTCCTCCGATCACGACTTAACACTGAAAACAAGGTGAATTGCAATAAATAATTGCTAACAGACACTATAAGGTGCCTCTCTTATTTGTTTATGGTTAAATGTTCCTGTTCACACCACAGCTGCTGAGAAACACTGTGGTTTTCACTGATGTATCTCTTCTGCTGCACTCAGCGAACGTGAAAACGTGAATGTTTGAGCTGTTTCTGGTCAGCTTTTCTCTAAAGTCCTTCTCTAATGAGTATGACAGCATCTACTTAGGGAAGTGTTGTGACTGCAGGGCTCGACCACACAAATCTTTCTGCTACACTTGTATCTGGACTGAAAGCATGTCCCATCTCAACGCTCATTACCACGCACAACAGACTTCTGCAAGAGACCCTGCTCTATTTGGTAAATATAAATATTTCAATGTATCAAACCCCAAGTACTACACTTGAAATATTCAATTTCAATTATGACTCAGACCCAAAGACTGTTTATAAAGATGGAGGAAATGAATCTATGTTCAATTGCTTATGTTTGGTTTAAATAAGCTATTTGATGCTTTACAATTAGAGTGAAACCTCATGATTGACTCTCAATTGGTCCAGCTCATGTATTGGCAGGACCTTAATAGAGCATCTCCGCTCCACCATCACTGCTGCACAGCCTCTGGCTCCAAATGACGTCACCAGAAAGGGTGACATGTCGTCCATCTTTATTTAAAGTTAGTCAGAACCAGACAACATTTCTGGACTGAAAACACAGAGTAAGGTTAAACTGCAATGTGTCATATGCATTCTCATATACCATTATGGTAAAAGAGACTGACCTTTGGCCTCTCTGGGAAAAGAGTATCCAAAATAGTTGCTAACCCTTCTCTATGCATGACCATCTCTGACACAGTGGATGATCCAGTCATGAACAAGGAATTTCCAACATATAATTAGCTCGCGAACTCCAGGCTCTGAAGTTACACTATGTTAACCTTACAATTGTAGTAATTAAGTAAGTTGGCAAACACGCTACAGCAGAAATTTAAACAATTCTTTTGTTTACACTTTCTCTTGTATTTTTGGTAAAGCTATTAAAGGGCAAAACCCTCCATGCTATTTTTATACAGTGCGTTGTTTCTGCATGTGAAGAAATTGAAAGCTATCTTTTCTATAAAATTTCCCAGAAATGCTGGTAGAATCACACAGATTACACTGTGCTCAGCTTTTTCCTTGTGCTTGAAATATTTTAGATGGAATAAAAATACAATACATTGAAATGCTCCTCCACTCTGTCTCTATTACCTTGAAAGGTCATATTGATTCCTCAGTTTATCAGCTCGCTCTCAGGAGCATGCAGCCCCAAATGTAAACACAGGAAACTGCACAGAGGAGAGATTTCAGCAAGAGTGCCTAACTTTTATTCCCCCTCTGTTTTTTTTCTACTCTCAGTCGAATATCAATCTATTCCGAATATAAATCTCTCCGGACCATTCGGCTGCAGATGTGGGGTGTGTCATTTCTTCTTTAACAGTATGTGATCAGACCATTCTGTTGTCTCACTCCCACAAGTCTCCTTTCATCTGTGCCAAGATTCACAACCTCAGACATCCTGCACACGCCTGAGGAATGAGCATTAAGTCCAGTGTGTTTATTCAGTGCAGACTGAATGACGACGAGGCTCCTCCACGCGAGCCGTGTTCCACATTCTTCTAGAGACCAAGTGAAGGAAGTGCACATGCATGAAGAGATATCGCAGCAGACACCCACACACAAAATTTTGACCATTTATATAATCAGAATCTTGGGAATGCACCAGTACAATATTCACCAAGCATAAGCCCAACTTAAGCTCCGGCTTCATGTGAGCAGCCATTGATCTCAGTGACACTGCTTTAATCACAGGAGGAGAGCTTCCACTCAGGAGACACTGTAGCATTTCCACCGGCGCTGAGGGGCTTCTCCAAAAATGAGCAGCTAATTAACTAACTTCACCGCTTCAGGGGAAACAGTTTGTTGCTGTTGTTTTTTTTCTTTTCTTGTGAATCGTATAGTCAGATACATTTTTCAAAGCTGCAGTAAACTCTACCTCATAACTTCGTCATGAGCCGGGATTATGTTTTTTTTGGTGTAATTGACGAGTGGAACTCACAGTCCCCCAAAAAAGTAAAATCTGGAAGTGGGATTCAAATGAGCACCGCAGTCAAGAAAACCTGTCAAACTAAAGCTGTTCAGGTATTTGGATCCATTTTATGCAGCAGCAGTAGAGTATACGTGAGGGATTACACACTCCACCAATCTGCCAACCAAGCAAAGACAGTAATATAGGCAGCCTTATCTTTCAATACCAAAACCATAAGTATGAGAAAGGAGAAGCCTCTTCCTCAGTTCTCCTCAAGTTCTATTTTTGACCAGCAACCGGCAGTCACATTGTTGATCATTGAACACGTTCATATTTTTTGTGAACTCCCCAGAGAGTGACAATGCTCACATTTTACGACACAGTTTTAAAAGCAGCGATCATCGTATAGGCCATCAGGTGAAATACAGTGAGCAAAACGTTGTGTGTCTGTGTGTGTGACCCAGACTCCTCTGAATGGGAGCAGACACACACACAGAGGTCCCTGGGCCCTGCCACTAATAACTCAAACAGCGACCCTCCGATGAGAGGAGCGGAGCCCATTAACGTGAAGCAGCCGGTAAGTTACTTTGTTGAAGCAGCAACCAAGTGAACTGAAAATACAGAGAATATTCTGTCGAGAAAATACTGTCTGACGGATTAAAAAGAATGGATCTCTCTTTCCTAACAGCTGCTGCACATGCATTCCACTTTCTTACCTTTCTCCACTGTGGTGATGCCCATAGATGGCTGACTCAGGCTGGTCTTCGTCTCCCACTTGCCCTCATCAGGGTGGTACATTTCCACGGAGGCCAGCGGGGTCTGCTGCTGATTCATGCCCCCGAGCACCATCACCTGGGCCCCCAGTGCCACAGCCGCAGCGCCCGCCCGTGCAGTGGGCAGCGGGGGCAACTGGCTCCATGCCTGGCTTTCTACATCCAAGACTTCGACGCTGTCCAGGGGCATGCCGGTCTCGTTGCAGCCCCCCAGCACGTAGAGCAGGCCTTCTTGGTAGACGGGGGCGCAGTAGACACGGCGCTGTGACATGGGGGGGAACTGCTCCCAGTACAGGGACTTGACAGGACTCACCTCCATCTCCTGCACGGGCATGTCTCCAGGGCCAAGAGGAGGGGACGCACCATCACACAGCGTGCCGGAGGAGGGGGAGGAGGTGCTGCAGGAGGGACGGGTCGAGTGAGAGAGGGGACACACAGAGGCGGAACTAAACTCGGCGAGAGAAGATGAAACAAGTGGAAGCACAAGCTTGTTTCTGTCTGTTTGAGTGACCACCTGAACTCTTAAGTTCACAGGGGAAAAGAGAAAAGAGGGAGGAGGAGAGGTGTGTAGGGATGAAAAGGATATGAATGCTAGTGAGGAGAGAGGACGGAATAGGGAAAAAGAAAGAGAGAGGGTATGAGGAGGGTGTCTAACACTCCTCACCCAGAAGTCACGACTCTCTCTATTCAAATGTTTTATTCATACGGCTGTTGGTGTTTTGGAGCAGTGAAGCCATCTGCCCTTCAATCCCCTCTGTTCCTCTCTCTCTCTTCTTCCTCACCACATTGTGCCGATAGGGCTGGTTAAAGGTTTGGCTTGAGTATATTCCAGTGGGAAAAAAAGAGGATTTCCCGAAGGTTAATACTTAATACCACTTAAACCTCAACGTCAGCTGCGTATGAAATGGGAAAGAAATAGGGGCAGCGGGGAGATGGCCCTGGATCAAAGACCAAGCGAGGGAAAGTGACGGAGCACTGACATTCACCAGTGACCTGATAATCCAAGAGAAAGCCGTCGCAGCAGGGAATCTTCTATCTTCGAACAGAAAGACAATATTACAGGAGCTCCAGTCCTCAGCTGCAGTTCCACAGCTGTATTTGCACCCTGGTGACTCAGCGTGCAGTGAAAAAAGTCCTATAATAAATAAAGCGAATTTTTTAAAGATCTTCG